>NW_013667733.1:8476-15156 GCF_000517525.1 Limulus polyphemus
ATTCTTTCTCGATACAACTTTGTAATACACAGAATTTCCACAGTCATTTTAAACTTCTATCTGCATATCTATATGCCTATCGCGCTGGTTTTACTCGCCAGGCTTGTCTATTAAAAAGAGGGCGTCTCGAATGCACTCGGGCCTTCATGATCCTTCTAGAAACCCCAGCGCGCATGCTCACAGTATGTATAAGGAAACTGACACCAACTTCCCTAGCATGTTAGCATTTCCACCTTTTGTGCCAATACTCAAACAAACTGCTTCAAGCTTTCAAACTTCAAACTTTCACAGTAGCAGTTATTTTCAAACTTGGCTAAAACTTTCCACCAATATTAATAAATCAATGATTGTAGCGGCGTGTTCATTTTAGACCGTTACATTACGTTAAATACAATTATTTTCAATTTGTCCGTTACACATGGCAATCCTAGTTCATGGTTTTATTGACGATATAATTCATTCCAACTTTTGATTTCTCTTTTGTACACAGGGATCTCGCATGTTGGCTTTTATTTACGTATCATGATGTTAAATATTTCATTCCAATACATCCTTTATCATTTGTATCTCATTCCAGGCCTCTTTTTTTACCGATTATGATGTTAAATATTTCATTTCAATACATCCTTTGTTCATTTGTATCTCATTCCAGGCCTCTTTTTTTTTACTGATTATAATAATAAATAATTCATTCTAGTCTGTCCTTTTCTCACTTGTATCTCATGTGTTGGATTTATTACTGATTATAGTAATAAATAATTGATTCTAGTCTGTCCTTTTCTCACTTGTATCTCATGTGTTGGATTTATTACTGATTATAGTAATAAATAATTGATTCTAGTCTGTCCTTTTCTCACTTGTATCTCATAGGTTGGATTTATTACTGATTATAATAATAAATAATTGATTCTAGTCTGTCCTTTTCTCACTTGTATCTCATAGGTTGGATTTATTACTGATTATAATAATGAATAATTGATTCTAGTTTGTCCTTTTCTAACTTTCACCCAATATGTCGGAGTTATTACTGATTATAATGATAAATAGTTTGTTCTAATTGTTACGTTGATCACTTGCTTCTCATAGGTTGGATTTATTACTGATTATAATAATAAATAATTGATTCTAGTCTGTCTTTTTCTCACTTGTATCTCATAGGTTGGATTTATTACTGATTATAATAATGAATAATTGATTCTAGTTTGTCCTTTTCTAACTTTCACCCAATATGTCGGAATTATTACTGATTATAATGATAAATAGTTTGTTCTAATTGTTACGTTGTATCACTTGTATCTCATAGGTTGGATTTATTACTGATTATAATAATGAATAATTGATTCTAGTTTGTCCTTTTCTAACTTTCACCCAATATGTCGGAGTTATTACTGATTATAATGATAAATAGTTTGTTCTAATTGTTAAGTTGATCACTTGCTTCTCATAGGTTGGATTTATTACTGATTATAATGATAAATATTTGATTCTAGTTTTTGCTGGCTTTATCATTGAACAACATAATGTTTAAATCCACCAACCTTTGATTTTCATGAAACTGAATCGTTACAAAATTTTTAATTGTACATAACAAAGATAACACATGAAATCTTAGTTCATTTTGCCATTGCATGTTCTCTGCTAATAGTAAAATGTTGTTAATAACGAAAATCATCAGAAAATATACCATATTTTAATATTAATAGTGTCTTGGAAACAATAAATTATTCTTATTACCGTTACATTATGTCAGTTTAGAATTAAATATATTAGATCTTATGCTATACTTTTGATTCATTGGTTATAATCTCAGTATATTTTGTTTCTCTTGAACGAGTGTACTTTTCTTTGTTGCCTCATTATGTATTGATCATGGTTGTTTTTAATTTTTTCCCGTTCCATCATTAGAAGGTATAATTTTACTTAACCTATTCAAATATACAACAAAAGTAAAGCGTAGCCAAACTGAAATAAAAAAAAAACTCGTTGCTAAAATTATATGCCAGTGTTATGCTTTTGTGTCTTAGAACTAATTAATAGTTGGATTTCAGACGCCATGTTTTTCATGGACTGTGCTAAAGATGAATGCTTTTGACAGATATAATATATTTTAGAAATTATTCTATTGAAGAAGATACTTAAGCCTTATACTTTACCAGAAGGATTTACCGTAATTTTAAAGTTATTTATTTCAGTTAATAAGATAACTCGCAGAGGTCTAGCTTGTTTTAGCCTAAAGCCACACAACAGGCTGCCTGCAATCTGTCTACCGCTGGGAATCAAACCCCGGATTTTAGTGTTGTAAGTCCTCTGCCCCACCCCATTTTCTTGTGAAAGGAAAACATGAGAATACAGCCAGCTAAACTGTTTATAATTAGGGGTCGTCACTGTTGCTTTATTTTCGTTTAAAACTAAAACAATATAAATCATTAATTATTTCACCAAAGGTATAACGTTTGTTATTATTATATTTTGTAACTATACGTTCTTTATTCAGTCTATTAGTTTTTTTTAAGAATAAGAAGAGTCTGTAGTAATATTTTAACTGCACTATGTCCCACATATCCATTGCTCACGACGCGTTTCACTCAATAAGGAGCTCATTACGCCGGCTGGGATACAATAAATTTAGTAGTGGTCGAAACACAAGTTACATAAGCCACTTGTTAGAACAACAACAATTGTTATGATGTAAACGTGAATAAGAAATAAAGTGTCAAAATATAAATATTAGACTATTGTTTTATGACAAACATGATCAATTATATTTGTGTTTCGCCGGCTTAGAAAAGGCGTTTACACTATAATAGTAAAGATCATTGTTGAATCAAGTCGAAACAAGAACACTGATATCATACTGCCGTCATTGTTGAATCAGGTAGAAACAACAACACTGATATCATATTGCCGTCATTGTTGAATCAGGTAGAAACAGCAACACTGATATCATACTGCCGTCATTGTTGAATCAGGTAGAAACAACAACAGTGATATCATACCGCCGTCATTGTTGAATCAGGTAGAAACAACAACACTGATATCATATTGCCGTCATTGTTGAATCAGGTAGAAATAACAACACTGATATCATACTGCCGTCATTGTTGAATGAAGTAGAAACAACAACACTGATATCATACTGCCGTCATTGTTGAATCAGGTAGAAACAACAACACTGATATCATACTGCCGTCATGTTCTGTTTTAATGATAGTTATAGAAATATTTTCTAATTTGTTTTCAGGCACGTAACGATACTCAAATTCAGTTGTCTGTCAGTTAATTGGTTGCGACCAGGGATCTTAAAAACAAAAGTGCTAAAAAACAAACCTTAATATCAGTATGTATAATTTGCTCTATATCTTTCATATTGACTATAATATTTGTTATTTTTACTCTTACAACTGACATAATTTCAGTAAAAATACATTACGTTTTGCACCAGTTAGGAGATGATAATAATAATAGGAGCATGGTAATATTTTCTTAGGGGAAACCACTTTAAAATTAGATCAGGATAAACTCGATGTTTGCATGGGTAACCTGGAATTTCTAACGGACAGTGATACAGCGGTATGTCTGCGGACTTACAACTCTAGAAACCTGGTTTCGATACCAGAGGTGGGCAGAGCACAGATAGCCCATTGTGTAGCCTAATTACAAACAATCCTTTCTGAAGGCTGGCGATACTCATTACTGTACTTTAATTAAATATCCACGGTTATTACTGTACTTTAATGAAATATCCACGGTTATTACTGTACTTTAATTAAATATCCACGGTTATTACTGTACTTTAATTAAATATCCACGGTTATTATTGTACTTTAATTGAATATCCACGGTCATTACTATACTTTAATGAAATATTCACGGTTATTACTGTACTTTAATTAAATATCCACGGTTATTACTATACTTTAATGAAATATTCACGGTTATTACTGTACTTTAATTAAATATCCACGGTTATTACTATACTTTAATTAAATATCCACGGTTATTACTGTACTTTATATTTACAAAGAACAACATATGATAGATAGAAGAAGTTTCGCAAACAAGTTTTTGTTTGAATAAATTCTTTCTGTACCAGTTTTAATCGTGCGTATTTGGTAGAATGTTTTTTTCATATTATATGTTCGCTTCCGAAATCATCTACTTAGCAGATGTAATTTGAATGATTTTTTTTTGCAGCACCATAAGTTTGTTTTGTTTTTAAGTTAAGCACAAAGTTACATAATGAGCTGTCCGTGCTCTTCTCACCATGGGTATCTAAACCCGGATTCTAGCGTTGTAATTCCGCAGACATACCACTGTGCTGCTGGGGGGGGGGGGGCAGAACCATAAGATACCACTTCTACAAAAAAAAAAATCATATTAAACAGAAGGTTTCTTAGCAGAAAGGTTAAGGATTCAGTTATTAAGCTACGTAACGATTTTTTAGCTATAAGAGTGGGACAAAAAGAGCAATTGAAAAATCTTCTGAAAACTCCTTCAAGAAACAGAAAGAATCGTTCGAAGACGATAAAGTAAATATTCGAAAACTAGACGGTAATTAGAATTTGTTAACTGTTCATGCTACCGGTTTCTCCAGAAGGGAGTCGAACTGTATATGACGTTAGAAAAGATTTATCAACCCATACAATATGGCTGCCTGTACACGTAATTAATGCATTATTTATTAGTAAGGCATCATCGTTTCTTACTTCCTTTTTTTTTTCTCTTTTTTTTTCGGAGACCAGGTGGTTAGGGTTCTTGACTCGCAATCTGAGGGTCGCGGGTTCGAATCCCCGTCTCACCAAACATGCTCGTCCTTTTGGCAGTGGGGGCGTTATAAAGTGACGGTTAATCCCACTATCTATTGGTAAAAGAGTAACCCAAGAGTTGGCGGTTAGTGGTGATGACTAGCTGCCTTCCCTCTAGTCTTACTATGTTAAATTAAGGACGGCTAGCGTGTAGCTTTGCCCGAATTTCAAACCAATCTTTTTTTTTCTCAATATATCGAAATAAGATTTCCAGCTTAAGCAGAAAAACTTAAAAAATCCCATTTTCTGTTGCAAAAACACAGCAATGAAAAAAAAAGAGTAAATCCATAATGTTACATTACTAATTATTTTTAATCCTATACCGCACACAGGAGATAGCCCAATGTGGCTCTGCTCTAAAAAAAAAGAAGAAAAAAAAAGATTTGTTGCTTCTTCAGAGGTTGAGAGTTATTTATTACATTTTATTAAAGATATTCAATTTTCTTAGACTCAACACTCTCTTCCTTATAATTATTGTATCTGATAAACTTTCTAAACTCGATAAATTTGTATTCAATCACGTGTGTGACGTATAGCCAGTTTGGGGGTATTTTACGATCTATTATGAAATATCCTTGTCATTATTTCTTAGTCTCGATCCATAATTTCTAATAGATGGAATTTCGAATCTCTCCTAATTTCCTCATGGAAAAATGGTGAGTATTCTTCTCATGGTGAGAACGGTTTTCTTATTTGATTTTGTTCCTATTACTTGTTGAGAATATAAAAACAAACAAATGGAAATGATTTTGTAGAATATTTCCATGTTCTGGTTTTCCCAGACAATCAGGTCAAGCCTAATTCTATTTGTCCATTTCTTAAAGTATACAGTAGCATAGACTTAATGATGTCTAATAGCTGTATCGATGGTTAATTCAGTAAATTCAAAGTAACAAAGTAGGTTGCATTTAAAATAACAAGCTCGTGCTTGATAGAAGAGTTGCGATCATCAATATTAAACTTTTACAGCAAATAAAGCATGTCAACTTAATGACTCAAACAAATCTTTTTGCATTCATTGTACCTGATGAGCGTACCTATAAAAAGCAATTCATCTAGTTAGTTATGATATAAAGACTCGAATCTCTTACAATTGTATGCTTACACATAGCCTTTTAGATATATTTTAATGCTTTAGTTTTTTATTTTGTGCATGATGTTTGTACGTTAATTTTATCCACACTCAAAATGTGAATCCGAATACAAGGATCGATCGCATAAAACGAAAATTAATTATATGAATAAACGTAATTTCTTTGCCCAGTCGAATCGTATTAGGGACTGAATTAGAGAACTGTCTTAATTCTTGGTTTTTAATTCGTGTTTCAATACTAAAAGCTGCATTATAATAATATTACGTTCTCGTTAGAAGAAACTAACTTACAAATTTAATGAGGTTCTTAAAGTAATTGTACTAAATGTAGATGCTCTGTAATGTCTTTTAAGACATTTAATTACAGAGGTGGATTTGATAGCATTTAAGCAAGTACCTTTAAACTTACCGTATATACCTGGTTTGAAGAAAACGGCTAATGTCAAATCTCCCGGAACTCTTACGAAAGTTATTCTGAATAGACAAGCGATGACGTAAAAGTCAAAGAACTAGTGTTTTTACAAAACTTCACCATAACGAGTTCATTAGAATCAGGCAAGTGTAACGTTCAGGTAATGATATGTGGTGTTCTTCTTAAAACTAAGGAATTATAAAGTAATTAAACTATGAACTCTCCCTTAACACGATTATAAAACTAGGAATTCTTAACACAACACCATAATCAAACTACGAATTCTACACATAGCATTCTGTAGTAAAACTAGGAACTCTACACACAACACTTTATAATAAAACTAGGAACTCTACACACAACACTTTAT
>NW_013667733.1:15838-20713 GCF_000517525.1 Limulus polyphemus
GTCCACAGCTTGACATTAAAAGAGTTTCTACATCCAGTCCACAGCTTGACATTAAAAGAGTTTCTATATCCAGTCCACAGCTTGACATTAAAAGAGTTTCTACATCCAGTCCACAGCTTAGAATTAAAAGAGTTTCTATATCCAGTCCACAGCTTGACATTAAAATAGTTTCTATATCCAGTCCACAGCTTGACATTAAAAGAGTTTCTACATCCAGTCCACAGCTTGACATTAAAAGAGTTTCTACATCCAGTCCACAGCTTGACAACAAAAGAGTTTCTACATCCAGTCCACAGCTTGACATTAAAAGAGTTTCTATATCCAGTCCACAGCTTAGAATGAAAAGAGTTTCTATATCCAGTCCACAGCTTGACATTAAAAGAGTTTCTATATATCTTTGAAACTTCCTGTTTAAATCAAGGAATCAATTTTTTAGATACAATCTCAAAATATTTGTCGCTTGTTTTATACGGTTATAATTCTAAGAATGTATGAGTGAAAGCAACGGAGAAATATGTTATAACATATCAACCTAACAACATAAACATAGAAATAATTATAAAATATAATTCTTATAAACCCACTTAATCGTAATATCTGTTACAGTAGTCTAACCACTGCCATACAAAACACCACTGTATCCTCTCCTGAAATACTAAAAATATTTGTTCATATCTTATGACAAACACAATACCTTAATCAGTTGAGTATTACAGACTATATTAAGAATCCATGAGTGAAAGGAAAGGATAATATGTTTTAATACATCAACTACGCTACCTCTGCTATATGAAATGCCGACAAGGCCTTTCGCCTAATGCCAAGACTCATGAAACCAGTTGGGATACTACAGAAGTAGTAGTGGTCTAAGCGCTATATATACATATATATTACATATCACCAATTTACATCAACAACAACATTTAGGATATATATATCAGATTATGCACGTGAAGTTGTAATTATTATCAATTTTATTTAAGTCATTTACTAATTAGATTTTTAGGGTAGAAATTAATAAGACAATATTATTTTTTTATTTCATCACTAATTATTTATTTTTCTTTATTAACTACATTTATCAGCTCACATCAGCCCAAGTTGGTCGATGATAGGGAACGTTGCTCAATAAGCTTTAACCAAAATCCACACCAATATAGCTTATTCTGTTTTAAAAGAATAACGTAAATTGAGCAGATAAGATTTGTTTGTTTGTAATTATGCACAAAGCTACACAAAAAGCTATCTGTGCTCTACCCACCACGGGTATCGAAACCCGGTTTCTAGCGTTGTAAGTCCGCAGACATACCGCTGTGCCACTGGGGAGCAGTAGATAAGAACGAATGAAACAGTTTGTTCGTTTAACCCTTACTTAAAATTAGCTGAATTTCCAAGGAAAACATTAAAACTGTTTAAAATTTCGTTTTAATGTACTGAAAGTCCCTATGAAGGTTTAATTGTTTAGCTACTTCAACACAGTGCATTATTCAATGATAAGTAAAACTATCTCCATTTGACGTTGTAAAAATTGAATTATCTCAAAAGGTTAAGTGCAATACATTTCTCCCTTTGACATATATATTGATAATCATAGTTTTTATTGTGTGTTTTCTAAAGGAAAGTGCAATACATTACATAACATCATTCAAGTGGTAATGAACGTTCTGACTTCTAAGTCTGGAAATGAAAGGTAAAATAAACTGGAATCTTTCCAACAAACTTATATATATATATATATATATATATCTTGGTTCCTATTTATTATTTTTCCAGGCTTAAAGATTACGTTTTCAGAGACCTCTTGTGAGTGCATGTTGAGTCTAGAATACCAAGGAGAAGGGTGTAAGCGACAAAAATAATAGTCTGGAATGTTTTCAAAAAAGTTATGTTACTTTTTTTTATTTTTTGGCTGAGGAATAAAGACTTCAAGAAGCCTACTTGAAATTTATTTATTCTTAAAATATTGGTAGAAACAAAAAAACTAGCTAAGAAGCTAAGTGACAATTTATTTAGTATTTTATGGACATCGATAGATTTCCTTGGCACTTGCTCATTTATTTGGATTAGGGAATAAATCTCAGCTGAATAAATAAAAAACAAACCGATTCTCAAAGAAAACAGCGCCATCCAATTTTTTGTTTTACATTCTAGCTGTGAGGAAGGTTTAACGTACCATTTGTACTTGTTAATATACTTTATAGTCATATACTTTTATTGCTTTTCTCTTTCTAAATGTGGTTTTATTATATATACAGCTGTGTATTTTTCAATTTTATTTTGTGTGTGTTATTTTCACTCTGTGGTTTAAGCGTAACTTAAGAAAACATAATACAGTAGAGAAGCTTCAGTATTCAAGGCATAACGTTCACACGTTATTTGCTTGTTTTAATATAAAGCAAATATATATACGTATATGCGGCAATGGAAATAATTATGAAAACATCTGAGCAATATATATTTAAGGGTCAGCAACAACGAGTAATGACACCTAGATTGTGAACTTATTAATAGTGAAAAAACACTGTCATAGAAAATACAAATGAAGAACCAGTAAGATACATGTGAGCTCTTTGCCTTACACACTGTCTTACAGTTCATCAATGTGCGATTATAGAATAATGTCACGTATTACTCTCCACAATGCAGCCACGTTGTCTCGTCGCCTGTTAACTTTCACAGATCTTTACATAAAATCACACAGCCGCAATAATTTTACATCAGCATCTTTATGGTCAAGATATCGTTTCACCATAGCTACTGTGAGCTTTAGATCACTGCCTTGCTGGAAAATAAATCCCCACCCGATGAATTGTGTTTCTGAGGGCATGCCTGTACTTGTCAGCAGTTAGATCGCCGTCAATTTTGTGCAGATCACCTACAACGTTGGCTGAAATGCAGACCCAAACGTGTACCGATTGATACCCCACCATCTTTCACAGTATATTTTGTACCTTGACTATGATACTGTTCTTTTCTCTACAGTTGATGAAACTGCCATTGATTATGACCATTAAGTCGTACTTTTGTTAATCTGCAAAATGTACCTGTTCAGTTTTACTCATTACACTGTTTGTGGTCTGATGTCCATTTCAAGGAAACCTTCAATGAGTCCACTTCGGGTTAAACTGTCTTACTGTTCTGAAGGTAACATTCACACATATATTTATAGCCACATCTTATGCTAGACATATAGTCTATCTCATACAGAACATACCGTGAAATACTCAATAATACTTCTGTAAAAATTCTATTTTCTACCTCAAACACTTCATAATTAACAGTACCAGTTTCACGTACGCTCTTCAGAATATTTCTTTGAAGTCCCAGTAAAACATGGAGTCTTGCCACAATGCTTTGCATGGAGTTTCCTAGGAAACACAAAGTTTTGATTTATACTGGTTTATCATGTGGCATTTCTGTTCTAAGAGCCATGACTGGAATCATACTACTATTAATAATAATAATACCAGGTATAATATGACTACCTGTACTTTTATAGGCTATATATATATATATTTGTAGGACACTTTCTGATTGGTTGGATGATAACCAATCACAGTATAAGCTATCAGCACGTGGGTGTTTGTTATAGTGCGGTTCATTTCAACACGATAAAGATATGTCACTCCCTTAGTTTTTGCCTTTCATACCCTATTTACTCACCGTTTCTGCAATTATTTCCATTATTGTGTTTCAGAGATGGCGACAATAAGCATTTACCGGTCATACATAATGTCTGGGTTGTTATCAGCTGTAAGTATACCAATATGTTTTCACTTTTATAAATAGTTCAGGAGATCAAAGGACGAGAAATATAGAATTCTTGAAGCCAAGTGTATGCTCCTCATTAGTTAACACTGCAGCATTTCATGACAGTTGAAACTATTATGAACACATGTTATCTCGAGTATTACTTATTATATTTAACAATTTATTTTGACAAAATTATCTTTTTTTAGGGATGTCAGTTATTTAAGTGCATTTGAAAAGTAATTTTACCCCTGATTCTTAAGAAAATTAAATGTTAAACACACAACGGAAACTACAGTTGAGTATTGTCGTTTGCTTGTTTGTAATTAAGCACAAAGCTATACAATGGGCTATCTGTGCTCTGCCCACCACGGGTATCAAAACCCGGATTCTAGCGTTGTAAGTCCGCAGACACACCGCTGTTCTAAAGAGGGGCGAGTATTTTCATCACTGAATGTAGAAAAAGAAAAATATATATTTTTTAAAAGTTTTAACTGGTTGTTAAAGAGTAGGATTTAATTCATCAATTTTTCCCCTACGTTTATAGTTTGAAAATTTAATGAATTTTTTACGTCACCAAGATCGTTTTGTGAAGCGCTTGAACTATACTTTTAAAAGAAAGTTGCTATAATTAAATTATTTATGTATTCTGCTATATGTCGTAATACAAAATGCGTATTAATGGGAAATATTCAGTTCATCATAATTCCAATTCTAATCTTTTATTTGTTTAAAATGGCGCTAAAAACTGTTATGATTACTTCTAGAAATTTGTGTATTCTACGTTTAATCAATGCTATAATGAAACTTATATATTACACAATTTGTTTGTGACGTAATGTCTTCGGTCAAAACCTTATTTTTTTCAACCAGGCAATTATTGCGAAGATAATTCATAAATAAATAGTGTCTTTCAAAGAGGATTATTTCATGCAAACTAAGTCAGTAATATAAATAATATGAATAGCAAATCGTTCAACTGCAGCCTGTTGATGAACTAAAAGTACGGCCCGGCATCGCCAGGTGGCTAGGGAGCTCGACTCGCAATCTGCGGGTCGCGGGTTCGAATCCCCGTCCCCCTAACATGCTCGTCTGTTCAGCCGTGGGGGCGCTATAATGTGACGG
>NW_013667733.1:20734-23086 GCF_000517525.1 Limulus polyphemus
GACGGCTAGCGCAGTTAGCCCTAGTGTAGCTTTGCGCGAAATAAAAAAAAAACAACTAAAAGTACCTCAACATCGAAAAGGGTTTTAACTTGTTAAGTCTTAAGTAAAGGATGCCTAAACGCATTACGGTTCGTTATGCTTTGCCATGAATGAAGAAACTTACAACTTTTTGACAGACAACTCACTCATAAATATAGTGCTAGAGTACTTGAGACACGATAACATTTATTTTGCCTCAAAATTTAATAATTTTTTCTCTTTTTTTTTTTCTTAATCGAAGTGAGTGTTTTTCCAAGATATTGCCTTGACTCTCTTTGTTTTGAGTGTTTTAGAGGTATACATTAGAAGTGTTGATTTATATTCTATGGACTTCTTATTATAGGTTCGATAGAATGCTGCTAAACATCCCTTTTCTGATATTCTTTAGAAGATAAATATGTGTAAACTATAATTCACGATGCGCTTAAAACGAACATTTCTTCTTAGTAGTAGAACGAAGGTAGTGTGATTAATGGAGTGTCAGTACAAATTTCTAGACAATTTCTCTGCGTGAAACACTGTTTAGTTTTAAAACAACTAGAACAAGAATGATGAATTAAACAACAGTGCTGATTTAGCGAACTAGTAGAAAACTGAAGTAATAGGCCCGGCATGGCCAAGTGGTTAGGGCGCTCGACTCGCAATGTGAGGGTCGCGGGTTCGAATCCCCATCCCACCAAACATGCTCGTCCTTTCAGCCGTGGGAGAGTTATAATGTGACGGTCAATTCTATTGTTCGTTGGTAATAGAATAGCCCAAGAGTTGGCGGTGGGTGGGTATGACTAGTTGCCTTCCCTCTAATCTTACAATGTTAAATTAGGGACGCAGATAGCCCTCGTGTATCTTTGCGCGAAATTCTAAAAAACCTAAAACCTGAAGTAACAGACAGCCATTAACGAGATACGCTTGTTGAACTTTTTAAAAGTGTAGTAAAGGAACTCTTTGTTGCTTCGACAATGACAAATGAAACAAAATACAATATAAAAATTGGGGAATTTGAATTCATTTATTCGCGCTTAGAATATTTTGAAGACCACACAGTCCTGAATATTCTGGTTCTTCTTAGTGGTAGGCTATATAATTTTCAGGTCAAAGCATAAGTTGTTCAAAATAAATGATTCATACCGATATTTGGTGTACTGAAAAGGCTATACTGAAATTCTTATTACCTCATCTCCGGATATTTCAACTTGTCGCTCTTCGACCATCATTTAGAGATCGAGTTAAAAGTGATCCTCCCTCGTTCGTCCCTAAGTGGCTCAGCGATAAGTTTTATGGCTTATAACATTGTAATGGGGGGGGGGGGCTCAATTCAGGAGTGCAAGTACCTATCTTATTGGTTGGATTAAATCCATACGCCCCCGAGACCCCACCCAGACCCTTGATGAGGGCAAACTCGTTAATAACAGCTATTAATTAAGGGCCCCATGCAATTTTGCTCCACGCGCCCAGTGAGGACTAGTTACGTCACTGATTTGATTACTGCATTATTCAGCTTTGCACTAAACAGAACAAAACAAGTAAATCTTAACGTTTTAATACTTTCCAGCAAAAATTACCATAGTATCGTAATAGAAGGTAAATATACAATACGGTGTAAAATGGTGACTGAAGAGGGTACGTTAAAATATCGAAACTTGTATCTATATAAGTTTGTTGTTGTTCCGTAATAGTGAATCTAAATATTATTTTGCTGTACTATATTCACTTTTTTTTCACTGTATTAAACTACTTTAAACCTATTTTTGGCCTTGTATGATTTATTCATCCATACTTTGTGACACTGTCGTTATAATTTGTCGTAAAAGAAGAAACTTGTAATTTTGTGCTAGACAACTTACTCACAGAACGTATAACATAATTTTACAAAAAGTTTTGCATGAGTTATAAAACACTAAATTGTGCTGGCAATGCCACAAATGGCAAATAATCTGTTTATGTTAATTTTAATGATAAAAACATGTGTTCCACTCCTTAGTGTATTATAAATCAAATCCTACCCCATTAGGCCTACATTATTAAATCCTACCCAATTATGTCTACATTATTAAATCTTAGTTCATTAGGCCTACATTATCCAATCTTACCCAATTAAGCATTATTAGTCTCAAAGTGGGTTTCTCGTCATCGAATAAGCCTATATGATTAAATCTTACTCCATTAGGCCTATATTATTGGTCAAAAAGTCTTAGAGATCTTTGCACTTTGATATGCTACGCCCAGGCTCGCCGACAGGGAGGGGAAAAGGGGCAACTGCCCAGGGGCCCGGGCGAATGAAACCTGGTTATGCCGTAAAGCCCGCAAAGCATGTTT
>NW_013667733.1:23096-29284 GCF_000517525.1 Limulus polyphemus
CAAAGCATGTTTAGGATACATTTTCATTTAATGATAAAAAACATAGTTTTTGGCTTTTCTTTGCATATAGACGCTTGACACATTAAGAACGACTGAAATAATAATTTGAGTAATAATTAATATGTACTTGTTACTTTATAGATTTAATAGATATTTGTTGTTACTTTATTAACGTTTTTACGTAAAAACGGCTGCTGCTATGATTTTGTCTGGTTTATGGGCTCGTTGCTGTCCTAATTTAGGATCTTCTTTTTAATAAATTCTTGAAAATGTTAAAAAAAAAAGAGAGAGAGAAAGGGAGCCCGGCGAAGATGTTTGCCCCGGGGACCGTGCTGGCTCTCGATGTTCCTGGCTACGCCTATACTTTTCACAGTTTTTAACGAGAAACTTTTTATTGTTCCAGCTTGTCTACCCTTGACATTTTCAAAGCGAAATTTCTATTTCACGATTATTTTTAATCTCAGTTCATTAACGTTACAATCGTATGCAAACACACTGAAGTATTTTCACGAATTCGACATCCTTTGTAAATCGCCAAAAACGATAATGAATGAAAAATTATTAGTCGAAAAAACAAAACAAAAAACATCCCTGAATAAATAATTTTTCTTAAGAAATATCACTATTTTAATAATGGAATTGACTGTCACTTTTGTAACGCGTCATAACTGAAAAATCTGAAAGTTCAGCGGCAGCAAGTCTTGAACATGTTCAGTTCCTTAAATGACATAGCGGAAATGGTTAGGAAGTTCAAATACATGAACTTTAACCAGAAGGCAGTCATCCTATAGAGCATCTTACCATAACTATAATTTGTCGAGATTCAAACTCGTGTTTCACAATAAGCTAATTGGATGATGGTTGATTAATTAATTGATGCTGATTCTAAAATGTTTTTTTTTGTTTTCTTATAATCGTTTAGAGTTACAGTTGTCCTTAATCCTATAAAGATTAACCCCTTTTATAAAACTAAGGGATTATTTCTTTTGTTCATAGGAAAAAAAAATCATTAAACATCGTCAAGTACTTACAGTTGGTCATTAATTAAATTTAGTGTTGAGGCATTTATTGAAACTTAAAATATATAGAGTTTAAAATGTTAAAGTGTGTGTGAACCAATCCGTACGTGGATAATGGAACGTTAGCATGTCTTTTAATAAAAGAAATGTTCTCCTCCTACCACTGGCTCAGCGTTAAGCTTAAGGACTTATAACGTTATAATTCGGGGATCGATCCTTGTAGACAACCCATTGTGCAGCTTTCTTCTTGAAATAAAACAAAAAAATGAAAAATGAAAAATTTCCCTTTTTTTACTATATTCGTAGCGATCATTTAAACCTTGACAGTTAGCTGCATTTCGTAGACCTACCAAGTATGTACTGTGAACGTTATATTTGAATAATTCTGAAAAAAGTTTTGACCAGGTTTGTTTGCTTTGTTTTCAGCATAAAGCTGTACAATGGGCAACCTGCGGTGTGTCACCACGGGGGATCGAATTTCGAATTTTAATTTTATAGGCCCTAAAGCTTACCGCTGAACCACCAGCGAACAACTACAACGACTACTTTCATCTTACTTTGTATGGATTTCTGTTGATGTAAACATACTTGTACACATAAGACATTATACTAATTTTGTATGGATCTCTGTCAATGTAAATGTGCTTGTGCACATAAGCACATTATACTAATTTTGTATGGATCTCTGTCAATGTAAACGTACTTGTGCGCATAAGACATTATGCTAATTTTGTATGGATCTCTGTCAATGTAAATGTGCTTGTGCATATAAGCACATTATGCTAATTTTGTATGGATCTCTGTCAATGTTAATGTGCTTGTGTATATAAGCACATTATGCTAATAGAAGGGTAATTGGACAAACAGTGATTTATAAGCATAATAAAAATTGTTCCTTAAAGAGAACATTTTACATGTTTCAATGGAACAATGGTCTGTCTTCTTCAGTTATGAATAATGTTTCCTTGTATAGTGTCTATAAGAGCAAACTAGGCCACACTTATAAACCATTTACGCTTGCATTCAAAATCAAAGGTGGAGCCAACCCTTATAAGTATTTGTGAATGAGTTTTATAAAGGTAATTCATAGAATTTCCTAAGTAACTAGTAAAAGTATTTCGTTATTATTAATAGTCTAGCTCACATGACACAACATGAAAATATTCAACCAAGCAAACATGCAAGTAAAACGGAACAAATATGGTTGAAACTACGGTTTGTTTGCTTATTTTAGAATTTTCGCGCAAAGATACACAAAAAAGGAGGGGGGGGGGTGAGGATTGGAACGTGAGGAAGTGCAAGAGATTACACTTCATAACGAGGGGTTAATCATTTAACCTTAAATATAAAGAGCATCTTAACTCAACGATGATGTTAAACAAGTTCCTTAATTATTCAGACACTTTCATCAACGAGGCTTAAGACTGGTGATGTCGATGGTTCATTAACATTTTAAAATTTAGATGAGTCATTCAAATGAACTCGTACTGTTGAACAGGACTCTTAAATTTGGGAAGCTTTTCGTGCTTTTGTAGATGTAGATAAAGTGTGATTCACAAATCAAGTTTCCAACTTACGATAAAAATAAAAATCTGCTCTATACGACAGCCAGACTGCAGATCGGAATGTCCGAGGTTCGAGCCGAGATATGAAACTGAATAAGCTCTGCACTTTCAGCTGTGAGGGTTTAATAACCAAGGCAGTAAATATACAGTTAACAGTAGCCGTATAGGCGGAGAGTGTTATTGAGTCAACAGTTCCAAACTAAGAATGACTAGCCGTTTATCCAATGTGTCGTTTAGGGCGCTGTTCAGTTTGAATGATTTGTTTCGAATTTCGCGAAAGCTACACGATGGCTGTCTGCGCTAGCCGTCCTTAATTTAGTAGTGAAAGACCGCCAACTGGTGGGCTACTCTTTTACCAATGAATTGACTGTCACGTTATAACAGCCCCACGACTAAAAGGGCGAGCATGTTTGGTGGGATGGAGATTCGAACCCGCGCCCCTCAGATTGCGAGTCAGGCGCCCTATCCACCTGGATATGCTGGGCCTTCAGTTGGAAACTACTAAATACCAATACTAATGCACTATATTATCATAATTAATTATAAGATTAACAGATATTGTATTATTTTTGTATGTAATCAAATATCGCTATCGTTTTTATACCAGGCACGTAAATCATCACTGCTGTCACTTCTATCTTCAATAAACTGACCGACTGATTTGTATGGACAATGTAACTGACGTAACTCTTAGTTCACCCGTATCAACATAGTAGATGTATCTTAAGCTTCAACGATGCTGTCACCTAGAGATAAACGTATTAAGCTCCAACAATACTAATAAGTAAATGTAAATTAAGTGTTTTTGTAAAGCTGTTAGCTGGACATGTTACTACTTGTTTGTTTGCTTGTTTCAGAATTTTTGCGCAAAGCTACACAAAGGTTATTTATGGGTAGTCGTCCCAAATTTTGAACTACTAGACTAGAGGGAAGGCAAACAATCGACAGCACTCTTCGTCAGATCTTGTCTGACCGAATAGTGTGATTTGAACGTTATTCTTATGTTGTACCCATGGCTCGAAAGTGCGGAGCGTGTTTTGGTGACGAACGGAACAGTCCAAGCACGCTAACCACTCGACCACGCCCAGTCCGAGAAACTATCGACTATATGAAAAGTTCAAAATCAATATTTGAAAGAATGTTAAATAATGACAGAGAAATAATTGAAAACAGAAACTAGGAGTTATGAAATATAAATTTTCGTTTCGGTTCTTTCGGAAAATAGATCACGTTTGAAGTTGACATTTAAGATCTCAATTATACAAAGCTGGTTGTTGTTGTTTAGAAAATTATAAGGCTGTATGTAGTATAGAAGACACCGAGAAATCATGATGACCACGTGTCTCATAAACAATAAATATCTTCGACGAGAAACTTCAGCTTTGACTAAAACATAATGAGTTAAATCAGCTCTTTAGTTGCATAAAGTACAGCAAACACTTTTCGATCACCCAATAAAAACGCTAGAGGGTGCCATTAAGAAACGATTGAATTTGTTCTTATTCCCTTGGACTTAAAAGATATAGTATTTTAGCACTGTACGTATAACTTAACATTATAATCTTGCATCAAACAAAAATTCACCAACATATAACTTACTTGATGCATCAGCAATCCGGGGAATTCTTGGGTCATCGTTGAGGCTACACTTGTATGAATAATCGGCAGAACCAGTCCAAGAGTCATTGATACCCTCGTTCTCAACGGTAGTATAGTATATGACACGAATAAACAATAGATGATCTCCCATACCCCATCAGCGGCAGTGTGTCGGGCACCCCACGATCCTGAACCCCATGTCCCTCGCGTCCCGACGTCAAAAGGCATACAAACGAGACAAAAGGTTACAAAGAAGCATAATATTACGTAACATAAAGCCAGCAGATAATAATCTTTATGCCATTTCGTGTAGATGAATGCCAGGATTGTGGCAAAAACAAGACAGTGTAGCAGGAAATACAAGTTTGCAGCAGTGGCAGTTTTGACAAAGACGAAATGCAAAATGGTTAGAACTCCAGTGAAGAAAATAAAGAGCGCAAGAACACTAACGATTGAGGACTGCTGAATCTTGAAGGTATAACGCTGGTATAAGGATTCTAACTCTTCATTGTCGAACCTTCGACGGTTAATCAGGCGAGAAAACAACACTTTTCTCTGTACAGTTCCTGTCTTAACTTTACCATCCATGATCTATATCACAGAAGGGAGAGAAGGGTCAGTTTAAAGTTAAGCCCAATTTTCTGTCAAATTTGGTTACCAGGTGAAAGTAAGAAAACAATAAATGCCATATTTTCATCAGATCCCTTTTCTTTGCCCCTTAGACTAATACAACCCACAAAAAAACAGTAGGTTCTTGACAGAGTTGCTAAATTTATACGAATCACAACTTTCAGTCCAATTCTGGTTTTGTTTTTATTACTTATACAACTCAAATGTAAGGCTAATATTAAAAAAAAATAGCAAACTGTTACAAATTACATAACTTGATTTTAAGAATTTCTATAAATACCAAACCGATTAGCTCCAGGTTTTAGCCTTTCCAGGTTTCTCATACAAGAGTTTCGGGAAAAGATGCCTTAATATGATTCAGTTTACAATACATCGAGTCATAGAAAGCAGAGTGACTAGGACCTGACCTTTGGAGAATTAGTTTTTAAGCTTGTTACGAAAACTTTTAAACTGCTAAGAAACCTATTTAGAATACACAGTAGTGAAATAACTATATTTAATAATCACATAACAAGCTCCTAATTTAAGAAAACTGCTCAATTATGATTACAAACATAAACGTTCCTCTCAAACTCTAGTTCAAGATCATTTAGTTAGATAAAGCGTTTCTAGTCTACGCAGCACCATTCTCGAACTGCACGTGCTAGTAGTTTCATAGCTACAAAACAGCGTCCGCTGTGAAACCAGGTATGGTATGTAGGGAACTCCAATATTTACAAAGCGCCATCTAGTGATTGATGCTTTAAGTAAGTATAGCTAAACTTTTCAATCCATCTTTCGAATTCGGATTTCGATTCCTCGCGGTGGACAGAGCACAACTAGCTTAACGATAAAAAACAAACGAATGATCAAACATAAGAACGTTTACAAAACTGATATCAGTGTATAGATTATTATTAGGCTTCCTACAGTTTCAAACAGTTTTCCCAATTATTTTAAAAGAGGCCCTCCAAGTGGCAGAACATAGATAGCCAGTTCTGTAGCTTTGTGCTTAACAATAACCAAAACAAAACTTAAGAAAACTTAAGTTTTCGTTATTGTAAAGTATGAAAAACATTTTACATTTTTTTGAGAATGGGATGGCAAGCCATCATATTCTTTGGACTATCGAGAGTCCTTCTTCAAGCAAAATTTAAGCTAAGAACCAAAAGATGAGAGAAAGATGCTTAAGTACTGTAAATTGAGGCATAAGGTACACATACGGGAGTCCTAAGCTAAGAACCAAAAGAAGAGAGAGATATATGCTTAAGTATTGTAAATTGGGGCATAAGGTACACATACGGGAGTCCTAAGCTAAGAACCAAAAGAAGAGAGAGATATATGCTTAAGTATTGTAAATTGGGGCATAAGGTACACATACGGGAGTCCTAAGCTA
>NW_013667733.1:30172-34776 GCF_000517525.1 Limulus polyphemus
AAGACACTTATATACTAAATTAAAAATTAGAACGAAAAAAAAGGACTAGTCCTTAGATTAATAAAGTGGTCAAGTACAAAACCATTAATCATTCAACCTAGTCTTATGACCAGAATAAAAACAAGAAGAAATAATAGTGACTACAATTTAGCCCTTACGACACGCTATCGCGCGCAAACACACCTACACGTACCAAGCTTTTATTCAAACTGTTATGACAACATTGAAAATAAATAATGACATTTTTTCGGTTAAACTTCCCACGTGTAATTCATTCTATGTCAGTTTAAGTACCTGAAAAAATACACAAAAAAACAAAACGTTAGCAGTCTACATCTGTTTTGTAACCATGAGTGATTGAATCTAGGTTAATTCTGGAGGAGTTTATAGAATTCGTTTAACAACGAATTCTTTAGGCCCTGCAAATGTTAGGCTTCTCCAAAACTGCGGTTAAGCCAGCATTCATAGCCGTTCTTCATTATGTACACGTTCACTATGAGACTTAAAAAAACACAAAGAAAATTGTCCATTGCCAGTCCTTGTCATTATCATTAACTCAAAACGGAAAATATCTGTGGTTATAGTTCCAAAAGCGTTTAGGATATTCTAACTATCAGACATGTTCCAAACGCAGATGTCGAGCTAAGTAGCTGATATGGAAAGTTAAATTAGGAGTTGGGTGCTTAGATCCACAGCGTTTCAACTCTTACTGCCTTTCCCTCTCTAGAGCCAGTTGTGGGAAAACAGTTACCCCCTAATATTTAGACATAAAGGGCAGTTGTTAAAATAGTCTTGTAGTAGAAATAAACCATCCTATATTTCCACATTTGTATGAATCCCAACCTTTACCCTTTTAATTATTATCACAAAATGATGCAATTTGTAGTATTAGAACTAGTGAATTATATGTATCATTAACTATAAAGGGCTTATTCCCTTTATCATTCTGTCGAGAAACCTTTCATGATCCTTTTTTGGTAATACTCAACAATATACATCGTCGCTTAGCAACTAAACTATCATCTGATTATTCTTAGGCGACGATGTATATTGTGGAGCATTACCAAAAAAGGAGCATGTAAGCGTTGTCGACAGAGTGACAAAGGGAATAAGCTTTTATAATTAGTGATATATATATTGGAAGTAGTCATGGAAACAGTGAGTAAAATTGTCATAAGATAACGTTATGAGATTGCTCCCCATCTACAAGCCGTTCTGAAAGTCGATTGCCGCAAATATTTAGAACATATTCTGTAAACGTGTACAAACATTCAGCCTATTTCAGATTTAATAAAGACGTTCAGTTTAAGCCACTTGCATACATTCATTAACGTAAGGTACCATTCGCAAAAATATCTACAAAGAAACAAGTAAATCAATGTTAATTTCCTCAAACTTACAATGACAATCGACTTTTGTGTCGGGGCATAAGGTACACATACGGGAGTCCCAAGCTAAGAACCAAAAGATGAGAGAGATGTGCTTAAGCATACTGTAAATTGGGGCATAAGGTTCACATACGGGAATCCCAAGCTATGAGTAACTGCAATCAAGTGATCGATTGATTATTTGCCCAATACTTTATTGTCGAAAACAGAAAAAAAATAGAGCAAAATGTTCAATTTATTAGTATTTTGTATTTATCTTAAACAGAGTAGATACACCTTGTTGCTATTGTTACCATAAGTTCATCAATGTATGATTGAAAGGCATTGTTAATATCCAGTTTCAAGTCCACACAGCCCTGATCCCACATCGGGATTCGGTCCATGTTTTGGACCAGGGAAGGTCAGATTCAGCGTAGACCTCTTCCAACCTCTCTGGAATTGTTATTTCGTGTGCATTGTTACTGAATCCTAGGTAATAACCCTTGTTACGTTGTTGTTTCATTACTCACATTATGTTACATTTTGTCCATTGTCCGCAGTTTTAATTAACATACCATTTTCGTGGCACGTCCAATTCAATATTAACTTGTATATTTTCACTAGCTTCATTTATATATTATCGCACTATTAGTCCGTGTTCACAATACAGTGCTACTTAGCAGTCATATATATACACACATACACAATCCTATTTTTCCATACAAAACTCTTTTAAAATAGAGCTGCGTTTGTGTTTAGGATTCAGTTAGCCTAGCACTGTTTAGCCTGTAAGATTCTTATTTATGATGTTTAGAGGGGAAGAGGTACTTAGGGCTTGGTTCATCATGTACTATGTAACTCTCTAGTTTGCTCATCATTTCATATTTATTAATATTTTTCTTATAATATTGAAGCGAGTTTTCTAGGAGTCTGTCTGATAGAGTTGGCATGTTTGAATAGTTCTGTAGAAATTCTGAATTTGTTGATCTTGGGACTCTATATGCTTTCGTTAAAATACAGTTTTGTATTTTGTTGATGTGTGTTTTTGATACATTTATCCATGTTATACAGGCATATTCTACGACTGATCTTGTGTATGTTCTGTAAATTATTAATATGTTTTCTGGGGAAGCTCCTTGTTTGTTGACAGTCAGGATCCTAAGGTAACTCGTGCTTTTCCAAATTCTGGTTTTTATGCTATTAATGTGCGGTATCCAGTTTAATTTTGAGTCAAATGTAATCCATAAGAATTTTGCTGATGTTGCTACCTGTAACAGAGTCTCGTCTAGACATAACTGTGATATTGATTTGCTTGTTTTGTACGATTTTCTGAATAATATGACTTGTGTTTTGTGCGCATTAATTTTAATTCTCCACTTATTGCAGTACAGTTCTATTTCGTTTAGTAGTGGTTGTATATTGTATGTTGCTGTTGTTGGGTTTGGGGTACTCTTCCAGATTGCAGCATCATCTGCGAACTGTGAGCAAAAAGTTACATAGCCTTGATAATATTCATGACTGAACTTTGTGCAGGCCAAGCCATGACTTCGAGTGTTCCATCGTCCTCCTTTATCCTTCCACAGTTATTCCAATCTTTGGATCACTATATTGTTAGACGATAAATTCCTGCCCAATAGGTATTGTTTTGGAAAGAATGAAACGATGGTTAAGAATATTCTTGTACTTGTCAGTAGCCAGGAAACCATTCGTTTTGTTTAGATCTTCAATTATACATGCAGTCAACACTTATATCTGTACCCCCAGCACACTTCACTGTAGATGAAGTATTTGTGTAGATTTCCAATCATACTGGTTGAGATGCAGCCAACACTTATATCTGTACCCCCAGCACGCTTCACTGTAGATGTAGTATTTGTGTTGATCTCCAATCATACTGGCTGAGATGCAGCTAACACTTATATTTTTACCCACAGCACGCTTCACTGTAGATGTAGAAGGTTGACTGTAAGACCATTTTCCTTTCTGCCATTAGCCCAAATATACATGTTGCCAAACAATTTGAATTTGCACCAATCTGTAAAGAGCACCCCCGCCCAGGCCCGGTATGGCCAGGTGGATAAGGCGCTCGACTCGCAATATGTGTGTCGCGGGTTCGAATCCCCGTCCCACCAAACATGCTCGCCCTTTCAGCCGTGAGGGCGTTATAATGTGACGGTCAATTCTATTGTTCGTTGGTAATAGAATAGCCCAAGAGTTGGCGGTGGGTGGTGATGACTAGCTGCCTTCCCTCTGGTCTTACACTGCTAAATTAGGGACGGCTAGCGCAGATAGCCCTCGTGTAGCTTTGCGCGAAATTCAAAAACAAACACCCCCGCTCCTCTCTACCTTTGCCCATCTCATTGTTTGAAGGCTGATGCTTATTTTAATTTTTTCATTTAGTTTTCTCTCTAAGTACTGGTTTTTGAGTAGGTACACATGCACTTAGGCCATTTCGAAAATGTGTATTTTACAGATAGGTCATTGGCAAGATCTCTGTTGACTTGTCATTTGTCACGCTTATAGTTACTTAACATCACTTTTAAATAAATTGGGCTTTTGTATCTCGACTACTTCTATTATCAACTGTACTCTCTTCAAAGTTTACATACAGCTCCTACTGAAATATGAAATTTCGCCTCATTCTATCACAAGGAGTAACTTACAACAACCAAAACTATGACTTATATACGTTTGTCACTTGGCATTTCTGTTCTGGGAACTATGAGTGCATTCATCACACTACCACTGGAAACAGAATAACTTCCTGTATTTTTATTGATATTATGTTGGCGTGCCACTGCGTGATTGGTTGGATGACCACTAATTACGGTGTAAGTTATCAAAAGGTGATGTTCTGCAATACAAGGGAATTTACAGTTTACTTAAGCATATATCTCTCTCTCTTTTGGTTCTTAGCTTGGGACTCCCGTATGTGTACCTTATGCCCCAATTTACAGTATCCTTAAGCCTCTCTCTCATCTTTTGGTTCTTAACTTAGGACTCCCGTATGTGTACCTTATGCCCCAATTTACAGTATCCTTAAGCCTCTCTCTCATCTTTTGGTTCTTAACTTAGGACTCCCGTATGTGTACCTTATGCCTCAATTTACAGTTTACTTAAGCATATCTCTCTCTCAACTTTTGGTTCTTAGCTTGGGACTCCCGTATGTGTACCTTATGCCCCAATTTACAGTATCCTTAAGCCTCTCTCTCATCTTTTGGTTCTTAACTTAGGACT
>NW_013667733.1:34786-44519 GCF_000517525.1 Limulus polyphemus
TACTTAATTTTCGTTTTGTTTAGTTTTTTAAGTCTCAGTAGTAGAACGTGTACATAATGAAGAACGGCTATGAACGCTGGTTTAACCGCTAGTTTTGGAGAAGCCTAACATTTGCAGGGCCTAAAGAATTCGTTGTTAAACGAATTCTATAAACTCCTCCAGAATTAACCTAGATTCAATCAACCATGGTTACAAAATAGCTATAGACTGCTAACGTTTTTTTATTGTGTATTTTTTCAGGTACTTAAACTGACATAGAATGAATTACACGTGAGAAGTTTAACCGAAAAAATGTCATTATTTATTTTCAATGTTGTCATAACAGTTTGAATAAAAGCTTGGTACGTGTAGGTGTGTTTGCTAAATTGGGCTAAATTGTAGTCACTATTATTTCTTCTTGCTTTTATTCTGGTCATAAGACTAGGTTGAATGATTAATGGTTTTGACTTGACCACTTTATTAATTCAAGGACTAGCCTTTTTTTCGCAATTTTTAATTGATATAAGTGCTTGATTTTTTTTCTGTTATAGCTATTTATCTTAACTATTAATTTTATCGGATACTGAAAGGATATTAAAAGAAACTAAACAGACAAGAAGCACTGTAATTACTCACTCGTCTCAAACAAATCTGGGTGGCCATGTTAGGTTGAAACGTAATTAAATATAAGAAGGCAGTTTAACTTTATCAAGCAAAAACACAGCAAAGTGTGAATTGGTTCTTTTCATAATACTCTGACGTCATCTTTGGATAAAACGGTAAGTGTTTAATTTTGAGACGTCATTATCTCCGAGAAATGTACGGCGTTTCTCAAGAATAACGTGACGAGATTAAATTTTAATGACTTTAAAATGTCCTTGGTATCAATTATCGTGAGAACACACTCGTTTCAGGTTTCATGCATATTTTAATTTGAAATGTCTGGTTTTATTGTCAACTTTTAATATTGCTCAGAGTTTTTTTCTGAGTTTTGAATCGTAAAAATTGAAATTGTGCAATTATTTCACAAATTATTGGGAAAAAGTATTTTCAATAAAACGTTGGTTTCTTTTACCACTTCCATCTAAGTTTAATAGAAATAATTTCATTATATTCGATAATGACACTAATACACCCTGTGAAGTTTGATTTTAAAAAAAATGATACATCCGAAGCAGAGACGTTATCAGAAAAACACCTTTCTTCAACTATGTAAGTATTAAGAATTATTGAATAAATTCTGGTGAGGTTATAAAATTAAATAATCAGATAAATCCAGCAGTGTAGTTGAAATGCGATCATTCAATAATACTGACTTCCCGTATACAAATTATACAACATTGCAATGGAGATAGGTGTGTCTATGTGATAAATTGTTGTTTCATTGGTTGTAATGAGATTTATAAGGCAATGTGCTATTTTAGATATTATAACATAGCGTTTTGGGACAACATGGGGCCTATTGGTCCATTTCTGCTGTTCCATCCTATAAACTAAATTAAAACTATTAATTTATAAAAAAAATAATTCTAAAGCCAACCATTATCATTCATATGCATATCAAGCTTTTCTTAAACTCACTTAAATTTATTGCCTCTACAACATCTGAAGGCAACCCTTTCCAAAGGCCAACCACCCTGTGAGAAAAATAAAACTGTCTTAGCTTAAGATGACTCCTACTCTGCCAAAATATATATTTTTGTCCCCTAGTCCTGCTATTCTCACTGTTAAGTTTCAAAAAACATGATGCATCAACATTATCAATTCCCTTTACAATCTTAAACACCTCAATCAGATCCCCGTCTTCATTTTTCAAGAGAAAACAATTTGAGAGATTTAAACCTCTCCTCGTATGACAACCCTTCCATTCCAGGCACCATTCTAGTAACCCTTCTCGGAACCCTTTCCAACAGTTCAATGTCTTTCCTGAGGTGAGGAGCCCAAGACTGAACACAATATTCCAAATGTGGCCTAACCAGTGATCTGTACAATGAAATTATAATCTCTTTAGACTTATTATAATATTTCTGTAGATTCAACCTAAAATCCTATTTGCCCTACCACTAGCAACAGCACATTGCTTGGGTGGCTTTAGAGACTGAACAACTATTACACCAAGATTCCTTTCTTTCATGACACTGTTAAGGTTATTCCCATCCAAATTATACTTATAATTCACATTATGATAACCCACATGCATTATCTTGCATTTATTATAATTAAAACCCATTTGCCATTTATTTTCCCACTCACTAAATCATCTAAATCCTTTTGTAAATCAGCAGCATCCTCTTCACAGCTAGCAACACCCAAGACGTTAATATCATCTGCATTTTTATGTAATTTGTTGACCATTCCTTCAACTATGTCATTGATGTAAATCAAAATGAGCAATGGTCCTAAGACTGAGTCCTAAGGTACTCCACTTGTGACATTAATCCAGTTTGGCTGAACTCTATTTGTAACAACCCTCTACTTTCTTCCATTACGCTACACTTCTCTCCAATTTGCTAACTTATCCCCCACATCTATAGAGATAATTTTTTTACAAGACTTTTATGTGGCACCTTGTCAAATGCTTTTTGAAAATTCAGATACACCAAATGTATACCATTACCCTCATCTACATAAGCAGTAACCTTTTCAAAGAATGTCAAAAGATTTTCCTTTAGGGAAACCATGTTGACTATCCAATAAAATTCTAAACTTTGTAAAGCGTCTTTTAACAGACTGCCCATTATTTAAGGACTGACAAAAATGTAGCAAGTGGCTTAGATATCCAGTCTTTAAACTCCTTCAAAACCCTTGGGGAAATATTATCTGACTCAGGAGCCTTATCGTTCTTTACACTTCTCAATTTTTTCTTAACGAGCTTAGAATTAATTCAGTCATCTCGTTTCCATCTATCAACTGTTCAAGATGTAGAAGACTGCTTAAATCTTCGTTAGTAATAACCGAAGAAAAGGCAAGATTTAACAACCCAGCGATCTCATAATCATCAGATACAAGCAGTCCTTTATCATCCCTCAAGTGTCCTACTCGACCCTAACATTTTGTTTACCCCTAATGTATTTAAATAAATCATTTCTGTTAATTTTTACATTATCAGCCAACCTTTTCTCATACATCCTCTTTGATGCCCTAATTTCCTGTTTCACCAACTTTCTTGATCTTCTATAATCTTCTAAATCTCCTGTCATTACGGGAGGTTGATATTATATTGATAACTTTTCACAAGGCTATTTGAACAACAACTGCAATTTTTTCCAACATTTTGAATCTAAAATTTATTTCGTATTAAAGATGGGCTCTGGATGGCTGGTTGCTTAGTATTTCTAACTTGTCAAATCACGACAGTGTTGTATCAACTCTCGATATTTACAAAATTTCTTACCCTCAGTGCCATCTGTTGAAAGCAATTGATGTTACTTTACTTGTTCTAAAATTCGATGATTGTATTTTAATTTCATAAATATCAAGTTCTTCCTCTATATAACGTTTAGTGCTTTATATTTTTAAATTATATTCATTAGAAAACTGGGATGTCTTTCCAGTAGTCGTGTTAAGGTTGGTAACGATTTCATTTTGTTACATTACCATCAGTTTACATTTCGTTATTGCACAACAGATGGCGCTTGTAGTACTTTAATAAAGTTTGGTGTTAAATACAAAGCTATACAATTTGTCTATCTATCCTCGTTCCACACAGATATCGAAACCCGATTAATAGCATTATAAGTACTCAGGCTTCCTGCTGAACCACCAGGCATGGATAGGAGTAGAAAATAAAGCACCAAAATATCTAACTCACTTGAATAAAAGAAAAGGACTTTTTAGAATCCTAGAAACCTTTTTGGTATACAGATTTAGAATAAGCAAATATATATATATATATATAAAGTATGTAACGTTGTTTATAATGTTTATCTTATCAGTCTGTGTTCATAATTGTGTATTTATTTTTAAGTTAATTATGTATTACAAACATGACATTTTTTTACAACTGTCTGAAGAAATTATTTTTCAAAAGGCCAGTAAACACATTACGATACCTGTTCACATCAACATTCGAAATTGTTTTTGAAAATTAATGGAAACTAAAGAAATATATCAAATATGTAACCTTCTGCTTAGGTAATAAGTTTAATAATAGAAAAGGCCACCATAAGAAATATGCATTTTCCAATTAGACTGGAATAAAAAATAATGTCTCTTCAGATCTTTGCAGAGCGACATGTGACTTTTGTCTCCCCCGCTCTTTCCTTTAACATGCACACGAATCGTTGGTCAAATCGAACATTAGAAGGATATCCAGTTAGACTGTAATACAGAATAATGTCTCTTTAGATCTTTGGAGAGCGACATGTGACTTTTGTCTACCCCGCTCTTTCCTTTAACATGCACACGAGTCGTTGCTCAAATCGAACATTAGAAGGATATCCAGTTAGACTGGAATACAGAATATTGTCTCTTTAGATCTTTGCAGAGCGACATGTGACTTTTGTCTACCCCGCTCTTTCCTTTAACATGCACACGAATCGTTGCTCAAATCGACTGTAGACTGTAATACAGAATAATGTCTCTTTAGATCTTTGCAGAGCGACATGTGACTTTTGTCTACCCCGCTCTTTCCTTTAACATGCCCACGAGTCGTTGCTCAAATCGAACATTAGAAGGATATCCAGTTAGACTGTAATACAGAATAATGTCTCTTTAGATCTTTGCAGAGAGACACGTGACTTTTGTCTACCCCGCTCTTTCCTTTAACATGCACACGAGTCGTTGCTTAAATCGAACATTAGAAGGATATCCAGTTAGACTGTAATACAGAATAATGTCTCTTTAGATCTTTGTAGAGAGACACGTGACTTTTGGTTACTCTACTCGTTCGTTTAACATACACATGAATTGTTGCTCAAACCGAATATCACCTGGAATATTAACCTTTGACCCTAAATTGTCTTCTGTAGGAAGTTTTAACCACTCTCAAGAATCCGTGTAACGAACTACCATCTTAAAACATCGAATTAGACTGGACGTTGCCAAAACGCATAAACAAATTTCGCACTTTAGGGCAGTGAACGCACCAAAAGTGTTATGGACAAACACCATTATTTGGTCGGACAAGAGTAGCCCAAGAATTAGCGGTAATTGTTGTTGGCTATCTGCCTTCTATTTAATCTGTCAGATCAAAATTAAAAACGGATAGGTACAGACTGTCCATAAAGATAAATTAATTTGAAAATGAAGCTATTAACCGCTATAAATAACATAATATTTTTCTGGGAACGTTAAGCATGTCATTGTTTGACTTTCGCGGTAAACATTTGGGCAGTTAACGCTATGAAAATTAATAATAATAATTTTGTATTACAGCTGTCGTCGCGTACGGTCAGACTAATAATATATTTTGTATTACAGTTGTCGTCATTTCCGGTCACATTACTAATATAGCTTATATAATAGTTGTCCAGTCAGATTTCTAGTATTCTGTATTACGGTTTTCGTCACGTACAGTCAGAATGGCCCGGCATGGCTAGGCGGTTAGGGCGCTCGACTCGCCATCTAAGGGTCGCGGGGTTGAATCTCTGTCCCACGAAACATGCTCGTCCTTTCAGCCGTGGGGGCGTTATGATGTGACGATCAATCCCACTATTTGTTGGAAAAAGAGTAGCCCAAGAGTTGGTGGTGGGTGGTGATGACTAGCTGTCTTCCCTCTAGTCTTACACTGCTAAATTAGGGATGGCTAGCGCAGATAGCCCTCGTGTAGCTTTGCGCGAAATTCCAAACAACCAACCAATCAGTCAGAATGTTAATATGCATTACAGTTGTCACTTCTGGTCAGAAAATTACCACTTATATATTCTTAAGTGAATTACGTGGTCAACACAGGTTTGTATACCAGATTGTAGCACTGCACTGAAGCCCCCCCCCCTTCCACACACACCCAGTAGCTCAGCGGCAAATGTGTACGGTTATAACGCTAAAATCGAGTTTCGATACCAATGGTGAGTAGAGCATAGCCAGCCCATTGTTTTGCTTTATTCTTAACTACAACCAACTGAAGGAAAACAGCTAATTAAAAGCACCTACTGCCAACTCTTGGGCTACTCTAATCGAACTGTTGAAGTTGATCGATACTTTTATAACATACCCATGACTCCAAAGTACAGAGTACGATCCTACGGTAAAGGGGCGCGACAATGGATTCTCAAATTCACATTCCGGCACGTTAATCTCTGGGCCATGTCCGACCCATACCACTTCGTAAGGTAATGACTCAATTCAAACTTACAGTGCCTTCACCTCACAAACAAACAAACAAAGAAAAATGAAACCTATTCACAACGCCTAAATCGGGCAACTCCTTATTGTAAACTCCAGAAAACACCCAGTGGCTAGAACGCTAGAAACCAGGTTTCGATACCCGCGATGGGCAGAGCACAGATAGCCCATTGCGTAGCTTTGTGCTTATCACAACGTTTCAGCCATACGCCTACATTGGGTGTAAATGGGAGCTAAACGGTTTGAGTATCTTGGTACTCTTTCGCGAGTATTTATACACAACTGATAACTGTCTGATGCAGGCCTCTGGCCGAAACGTTTTTGTTTGAGGGTTGAACGTACTCGACGTTGTTGTTTTATTTAAACAGGTGGCGGTGTACCGTTGAACGATGTTTCCAGGTTAAGTTTGTCACAATTACATTCATCATTCCTTATCAATTCCTTAAACAAGCAAAAAACATAACAGTAGATGTATCTTTCAACCACTGAGCCTTACTCTCTAACAATGGTAAGTGATTCCATCAACTGAAAACGATAATATCATAATGTTTTACTCTTTCTAGATTCGTCATGAAACAACGAACCTTTGTATCACCAGTAACTAAACACTTGAACAGACTGACCTCTTCATTAATCATCTACTTTTTGTAAAAAAAAAAAACGAAAAAAAAACACGAAATAAGAGGTCGTTTAGTTAAAGTTGTGAACTTTCCATCCGAGGTCACACTTGACAGTTTCTGTTTATACCTCAATATTTTTTCCCTGTCTGTCGTAAAGGTCCTGGCATGGCCTGGTGGTTAAGGCACTCCACTCGCAGTTCGAGGGTCGCGGGTTCGAGTTATCGAATATTCTAGCTCTTTCAGCAGTGGAGGCTTTATAATGTGACGGTCAATCCCACTATTTGTTGGTTAAAGAGTAGCCCAAGACTTCACGGTGGGTGGTGTTAAATATCTGCCTTCCCTTTTGTCTTTCACTTCTAAATTAGGGACGGAAAGCGCAAATAATAGCCCTCGTGCAGCTTTGCGTGAAATTCTAAACACACCAAACTGTCGTAATGCTTTGGAATTCGGAGGTGCGATACCTCAAAATATCCCCAGCACTTTCAGTTGTACACGCTTTATAAGAGTGACAGTCAATCCCTTATCGTGGTGATAGTAATCGAATCTGTACCCGTTCTCTCTCTCTCTCTTTCTTTTTTTAACTGCGTCTCATGTTAGAAATTATGTTTTTATCCGCATCTCTCTATCATTAAAAAAAAAAGTTCACGCACTCAATCCCATAAGTAGGTGTAACAGAATATTATTAAAAATTGTTTAATTACTCTTTTTGCGTTTATTATCAGAACACTCGCCGCTTGTCCCTTCCCCAACCCCAAGCAGCTCGTACGAACGTATTCAGAACTTTACACTCTACCAGTTGAAATGTTACCTGTCAATATAAGTATTTATATATATACAATTTATTGTGCATTATTTCTTCCCTATCCTTAGCCCAAGCAGGTTTATCATCGTATCTTACTTGCTTCGCTTCCTCTTGTGAAAGAAACATTTCTCTCGAGATATGTCAATATCGCCCTCTATCAGAGTGTCTGCGGATTTACAACGCTCGAAACCGGGTTTTGATACCCGTGGTGGGAAGAGAACAGATAGCCCATTAACTAGCTTTGTGCTTAACTTCAAACAAACAAACATTAACAGAATTAAATTTTCGAATTATAGATTTTTTTGTTCAGTAATGACAACCTTATCTACGGCTCACACGTTCTGCTATTCCATCGTCATCTGGTGACAAAAAAAAGATTGGAAATAGTACAGAGTTGTAAGCTAATATTGATCGACTACGTTCGTTGCGAAATATTCCTGAAACTGGTTTGTTCTGCTTAATTTCCAACCTTGTGGAATATTCCTGAAACTGGTTTGTTCTGCTTATTTTCCAGCCTTGTGGAACATTTCTGAAACTGGTTTGTTCTGCTAAATTTCCAGCATTGTGGCATATTCCAGACACTGGTTTGTTTTGCTTAATTTCCAGCCTTGTGGAATATTTCCGACACTGGATGGTTCTATTTAATTTCCAGCCATGAGGAATATTCCTGAAGCTGGATGGTTCTACTTAATTCCCATCTTGCGGAATATTCCTGAAGCCGGAGGATTCTGCTTAATTCCCACCTTGCGAAATATTCCAGAAGCTGGTTGGTTCTGCTTTGCCAGGCATGGCCAGGTAGTTAGAACGCTCGACTCGCAATCTGAGGGTCGCGGGTTCGAATCCTCGTCCCATCAAATATGCTCGCCCTTTCAGCCGTGTAGGCGTTATAACGTGCGGTCAATCCCACTATTCGTTGGTAAAAGAGTAGCCCAAAAGTTGGCGGTGGGTGGTGATGATTAGCTGCCTTCCCTCTAGTCTTACACTGCTAAATTATGGGACGGCTAGCGCAGATAGCCTTCGTGTAGCTTTGCACGAAATTCAAAACAAATGGTTCTGCTTAATTCCCAATGATACAGGTGTTAATGCTTTGAGATGATGATTAACTGTGAAAAAAATATTCTCGACAATGTGTACCATAAAACTTTCATCTGTTTTATTTATGTTAACACAATTGGTAGCTTATTAACGTGTAGCACTACCACATGTTACAACACGATATATATATATACATGTAGGAAATAGGTTTAAACGTTGTGGTATTCATAAGGCTTTGAGGCAAGTTAACGAACTAATAAGGTTTCATTGAATTAACAAACAAATTCCTTGTGTAGAACAGTTCGATTACAGAGAAGCCATACAGACTTTTTATAAGCCGTTTAAAACTAGAAAAATGAACAGTGACATCCTCTGTTTGACTCAAAACGCTGTTCATGATAATTATCGTTTAAGCTTATAAAACTAAAACTACTTATGTTCGTAAATGTGTCGTGCATAACGTGTACCTGAAACACGCAGACTCGAACACCATGGTGATAGTCTTAATAGTCGCGTTGTGGTTGGCCAAAAAAATTTCAAAGTTGTAAAGCGAAACTTCATTGGAATTATCGAACAACATCAAGTAAGTAAGTGTTTGGCAGGATTCTAGGGAGTTCTGTAAGAGAAAAGCAGAAGAATAAATGGCGCGGCAACATCAAGCAATGGATGAGGTAAGAGTAATTGGGTAAGGTTAACAGTAATTGGATGAGGTTAACAGTAATTGGATGAGGTTAACAGTAATTGGATGAGGTTAACAGTAATTGAAAATGAGGTCAACAGTAACTGAGAAAACAATGGCACTTGATTCATCGGTTAACCATGATTGAGTAACACGTCTTATTATGAATTATAAGACGCGGCTGATACTTCTTCGTGTGTGATATTTGTTTTTAAACTCAAACTTTACCAATAGATAATATCGAATACATATATAGTGAGTAAAATATCGTTAGTACACTGAAACTGTACAGTTTAGCAAAGAGTGCAGTTGATCACTTACTTATTTGTTCCC
>NW_013667733.1:45519-47006 GCF_000517525.1 Limulus polyphemus
TAAAGATCATTCACGTACTAATAAATGAATGAAGATCATTCACGTACTAATAAATGAATAAATAAATAAGGTAATGGCTGGAGACGGCTTGAATGGGTAATGAAGAAAAACTTATGTTAAACTTATATTAAAGTTTTTCTTCATTACCCATTCAAACCGTCTCCAGCCATTATTAGTCTCAAAGTGGGTTCCTCGTCATCGAATTCGAAAACGAAAATAAATAAGGATCATTCACGTACGAATAAATGAATAAATAATTAAAGATCTTTCACGTACCAATAAATGAATAAATAAATAAAGATCATTCACGTACCAATAAATGAATAAATAAATAAAGATCATTCACGTACCAACATCTCTGAAGTAACATAATTATTTCATTTCTATTTAGTATATTTATCCTTTCACCTGGAGGGCTAGAGCTAGAAAACTGCTGTACGGATATTTCACAATTTACTTCACCTGTAACTTTATCTAAAGTCAATTTTTTCAAACTTCCTTCTCCAAGAGGGGAAGGAAAGAATTAACTGGGAGGGAAAACAGATGCAAAATATCTTGTTTTCTTTGTTCGTTTGCTGTTATGGGCAAAGCTACACAATGGGTTGTCTGTGATCTGCTCACAACGGGTATCGAAACCTAATTTTATCGTTATAAGCCCCCAGATTTACCACTGAGCCACCAAGGTGGAAGACAGGTAAAATCTAACGAAGATATTTCAGATTTTCAAATAAAGTAGAATGAGAATTTCGTAATTGAATAAAAAACCGGCTAAACCAAAAAAAAACGTGTCAATATGAAATCTCAATCACACACAAATTTAGATCCGAGTTTTTGGTACCACTTCACTGATGTTAACTTATATGCTTGTCTAGGCCTATATTAAAAACACACGTAATAACTCCTAATAAAAAATGAGCCAATTTTATAGGATAAAACTGAAAATTAGCTTATATATTAGTGAAGCCAGTTCTATATAACAAACTGACATCAATTACTTAATGTCATATATTAATACATACACACACACACACAAAACACGTAAAGCTTATAATGATTAGAATGGATTCAATCATAATTTCTATACACTCGCTGCTAACAATATTTTCGGCTGTTATGTCAATAATATATATATAAATATAATAGTACTTACTGTCTGTTGTATTTCCATGTAACTACTTCACAGGGTGTGTATGGATCTTCACCAAAATTGGTGTGGAAGCTCATTAGGTTCATGCGGGAGTACATACACATTTTTAGTTTGGCATTTTGCGTTTTTTACTACTACTTTGTTCCCTTTAGATGGATTTTTACCAAATTTGATATGGAGGTTCATTGGATCTATGGGGAGATACATACAAATGTTCAGTGTTGCATTTTGCGGTTTTATTGGCGTTTTTTTACCACTACTTCGCCCCCTTTTGATGGATCTTCACCAAATTTGGCATGTAGGTTTATGGGGTCCATGCGGAGATACAAGCAAACTTGTG
>NW_013667733.1:47277-49759 GCF_000517525.1 Limulus polyphemus
AAACACTATATAATTAATAATGTTAATGAAACTCATTTTGATGAAACACTATAACCAATAACCTTAACGAAACTCACTTTGAAGAAAACTAAAGTGTGTCATTATCTATAAAACATGTAAAATCTATATGTTTACCTCCTTTGATCAACATAACTTACAAATATACAAAACCTGAACATATGCGTCCAAGTTTGTTTGTTTGTCGTTTAAGCACAAAGCTACACAATGAGCTATCTGTGCTCTGTCCACCAAGGGTATCGAAGATCGGTTTCTAGAGTTGTGAGTCCGCAGACATGTCGCTGCACCACTGGAGTTGGAAAACTAATCGATCCTGTTTGACCCTCTCCCTCCCTTCGATCACGGAGTCCCGTCACAGCACGTTTGTCAGTGCGAAGTTCAGAGAGGGTGGTGCCATCCCTAATTCCGAACTACCGACCACAGGAAAGCAACGCGCTGGCGGCATCCACTTTTACTTTATTATTATAATGTGTATCTTATCATTATTATTTTAAACACAAAGTACCTAACGTAAATAAGATGATCTAATATTAATATTTGTATTAACTGTTATACGCTCGAGGAGTTTGGCACGGTCTTTGCAAATACTCTTCTCACTCCAATAATACTTTCAAGTTTATTTTAGTGATAATCCCCAGTCCAATTTGATTTAATTAGTACATGACCCCTTCCACGTTTTAAATGACATGAAGAATTTGCCATGCCAAAATTACTGATTTTATTAATTTATTGTAATTAACATGTTAAAAGAATTCTCCGTGACGTTTATTTCAGGTTGGAAAGCCTTAATGGTCCTTGTCTCCTGCAAATATAAATGCCTTTTCTGCTTGAAAGGGTTCACTGAGTTCAGTGCCAGATGCCTCAGGTAAAAAGTTGTAGTTCTTCCATCTAGGGCCCGGCATGGCCAGGTGGTTAGGGCGCTCGACTCGCAATCTGAAGGTCGCGGGTTCGAATCCCCGTCCCACCAAACATGCTCGCCCTTTCAACCGTGGGGGCGTTATAATGTGACGGTCAATTCCACTATTCGTTGGTAAAACAGAAGCCCAAGAGTTGGCGGTGGGTGGTGATGACTAGCTGCTTTCCCTCTAGTCTTACACTGCTAAATTAGCTCTCGTGTAGCTTTGCGCGAAATTCAAAACAAACAAACAAACAAACAATCTTCCATCTATAAAAACTCGCGTGTTTTCCAGCATACTTTGGAATGTGGCTGTGATATTAAATTCGAACAATTTGACTTTCTATTCAAGGTAATATATGGAAGAACATTAAGTTTCTAAAAGCCTTGGCCATTAAGAGTTTCCAACCTAAAATAAATGTCATGAATAATTCTTTCAACTCTTTAATTTAGTATATATTGTTTGTTTGTTTTAGAGCAAATCCACATTAGGCAATCTGCTATGTTCATCGCGGAGAATCGAGCCCCGAATTTTAGCGTTGTAAGTCCTTAAACTTACCACTATCCCACTGAGGGATAATGCTTTAGAAATTGTTTTAGTAACTTGAACATTAAACATTATGTATGATACATTAAATATTATATGAAATATTATGTATTATATGTTATACATTGTATGATAATATATAACCTAATAAGATATATCTTATACATTAACTATATAAATATTTACCAATTACTTAGTAAGTCTATTTGTTAAAGTAATTGTCATTCAGATATAGCTGAAACTACAAAATGTACGAATTTGACTCACCCGTGATCCTTTGCGCCTGTGTGGAATTCACACGAGAGTTGGTTTGAACGAGGCTACTTTAGACCTAGTTGTGTGTGTACACTAATTATAAGCCTGCACTCTGAATTTACCGTCGTAACTTATATAAACACTCTCGGATGCAATTAAAAACCACGTTTGAACTTCTTTCGACTACAAGACTCAAATGTCAAACTCAAATTTAACAATAACTAGGTGATTAACAATAACAAGTACCAGTGGCAGTTGAAATTGATAGATCGAAGTTAAAGCTTCTATAAGCAATAGTATTTTTGAATTAAAACAAGCACACAAACAAAATTACCTTCAGGAAATGAAATATACAAATTAAATTGCAATAATAATAAAAACAATTATAGCAATATTACCTAAAATATATTGTTTATCACACATAATTTACGAGTGATATGACAAAAAATTGACAAAGGATAGAATTTGTATAGTTATCTCGACTACATCATACGCATGCGCATTACTTTCAAAGTGCTGCTTTCATCAGAGATTGTGAGTACTTTCGTGGAGCTTGAAATTTTTGGTTACTAGCTGGAGTACTTGTCCCCTGGTCGGAGGTTATGTAAATCCATGATTAATGAAAGGTTATCTTAGGACATGAAAAGTTGTTTCCCTTATATGTAATTGTAAAAAAAAAAAACGCCCATAAAAGCTGCAAAACACAAAATGTGGTGAAGATTCATCTACAGGGAGCGAAGTAGTGATATAAAACGCAAAATTGTCCA
>NW_013667733.1:50086-59645 GCF_000517525.1 Limulus polyphemus
CGAAGTAGTTACATAGACATACAACAGACAACAAACAGTACTGTTATTTTTATATAGATTTGAACTTTTCATGACAAAAAATTATTGTGTTAGTAAAATATGATAACAGTACAACTATTTTATTGAAATCTTTGAAAAATGTAACCTTTACACAGTTTACCGGATCGTTTTTTTGTTCTTTCTACGTGATAATACATGTCCTTCGTCGGAGGAAAACCTCCAAACTCCATCAAATCAACGAGTATTCCTACTATTACATCCGAGAGTTTTTATAACGTACGATGGAAAAGCCCAGATGGTATTCCGATTGAACAAGTCTGGTAAATATATGAAATGCGAACTAATCTTGGAAAAAATACGTCAATTACCTACTTCAGATTTTAACGATAAATAAAATTATTATCCATATCAAACTGTATGTTTTTCTATAAATTACCTACTCCACATTATAGTTGTGAAAAATATAAAAGTAAATAAAATCAATAAAAATGTATTTTAATATTTATTATCATCATTTCTTATGTTCTTTTTCTTTGGTAGTTGCATTTCAGAAAAATAACCGTAATATAATGACTGCTATATGCTAAGCCTACTATTCACAAGAATTTTACTTCTGAGTTTCAAGTTTGGGCAGCATTTAACAAAATATAAGCCTAAAATGTCTGAATTTATATTGTAGAATATCTCAAGGTTTATTTTTAAAATACTCATTATAAAATAAATTATTCTGAATTTAATAATTACCAGTTGATTTTTTTTGTTATAATCTTCCGTAACGATCTAGGAGGCCATAAACAGTGACTTTCCCAGAGCTATTCCAATATTTGAATTATACTAATAAGGCTAATATACAATAATTTAGCTTCAAAGTTTTAGGCCTAAGCAACACTTAAGAGATTTTAAGCATGAATGATCTAAAACAGGATATATTCAATTTGGATTAAAAAACAACAACAAAAAACCTTAATTCAATTTGGATATTTAAAGATGAGCCTACGATCTGACTAAGAGCGCTAGCTTCAAACGTAATTTTACAGAAATTAAAAATCTACAAAACGTGACGATTTTTTTCAACCTATTCTTTAAATCCTATAAGTTATTGAACTTCATAGACCATTAAAACCATAGTATCGGTACAAACGCAAGCTAAATATAGTCTGATAAAACTAAAACGGATTTAGAGTTGGAATATTAAACCTTGTAGACAATTAAAACCATGGTATAGGTTAAAACAATGGCTAAACTTAGAGTAGCAAAACTAAAACAGATGTAGAGTTGAAATATTAAAGCTTACACACCATTAAAACCATAGTATCGGTATAAACATTGGCTAAGCCTAATCTAGATGTTTGCTAAAGAGAGCTCATCATTATGATTCACATTAAAAATCAGCAGGCTTTGTCTAATATGTATAAACAGGGATGCAATATCAATTGAGTAGTAATTGCTTGATTAATTGCATCAGTTCAGTCTTAGAAAAGTTATTCAGTGTTAGTAGTGAGGATTATTCTGCCATTCAGTTACTCAGTGAGTTACGTGTTTGTTAGGCGTAGGTACGAATAGTCTCGAAATTTCTGTTGAAATTGTATTTGATAATAGGTATACATATCAAAGAATTGGTAGCAGCCTTATCCAACATGTTTGGAGTGATACACAGAGCTAAGTATCCAGAGCAAAGTTTGATGGAAAAAAGAGATCTTAACCAAATTTGTAGAAGATTTGGAAAGGTTTGCCCAATTATCTTACGGAAAATGATGGATACATTGGCACGTCTCTAATACATATATATCATAACAGACGAAGATATGAATATTAAGCTGAAGTAAAGTATATCTCTAAGGAAAGCTTTCCAATTGGCGATGGAACTCGAATCTACTAAAGTCACTGATAAACAGCTTAAAGCACCACATAGAAGTTATGGGATTATTCTATCAAGTAATATTGAACCATCTGCTGACGATAGTCTAGAAGACTTGAAAGGATTAGTCAGACAGCTAGTTATACACAATGGAGGAAATGAACCACATGATTGTATTTGTTTCAAGGGACATATTGCCAGGAACTGACGAGAAAAGTCAGTGGAGAATAAAAACTACTCGCAAAAAATGTCAGAAAAAAGGAACTATTATAAATGTGTGAAACATGCCAACTACAGTCGAGATTATGAGGAATTAACAGTTGTTAATACACCAGAAGGAAGGGTTTAATGCTGTAAACAGACATTAAAACAGCACAGAAGTTTTACTAAAATACATGAACAAACTTGTCTTACACGCGGCTTTTACACTTTTTAATCTCAAGTTGATGGTTTGGTTTGTCTGAGCATCGATTCGCTAATACGATATCATCGTTTGAGTTGATTCCTGTGAGAGCGACATCACGTATTATACGGAGACTCATAGCAACTGATTAGTTAAATACAGTCCATTATAATGGACTCACAGTAGTGCAAGGAGGTATATCCATTATTCTGTATGGTAAAAATACACAAGTTACCTTTTGGGTGGTTTACTGTGACCGAAGATTGGTCTGTTCCTTACGGCGGTTATTGTACCTTGGTACGCATTTTTTCAGCTTTTGTATACTTATAGATGTCGATGGAATTATGAGAAGCTGAAGAAAAAGGTGTTTTATGTTGCATTATTCGTCGTCTATAAACTTTTCACACAAAATTATTGTGCATTAAAATGTGCTATTGCCTATCTCTCTTTCGTCTAGTTTAAAATTAAGGACGGCTGTGTGCAAACAGCTGTTGTGTTGCTTTGCATAGAATTCTAAAATAAACTAACTTCTCGCATGATCACTACGCGGCGACGTTTTGGTTACAATGCATGTGAATGCATCTTTATTAATTACCTCCGCCACTAAAAGGTGGACGGAGGTTATTTTTGCACCCCCTGTGTGTGCGTTTGTCAGCAAGATTTCTCACAAACGTCTGGATGGATTTGGACGAAAGTTGGTATACATTTGGATTATGGCTCAACTTAGAAGTGATTAGTTTTGGAGGGTCAAAGTTACAGCAATGTCAAGAAACTCCAAAAAATCCCTATCTTTTAACATGGGGGACTGATTTTGCACACTATTTTTGCTCTATAACTCAGTCAAAAATGAACGGATTTTGATGAAACTTGGTGGATATTGAAAATGACGGACATACGAACACATTTTCGTAATTTTTTGAGAGCCGAATATGATCAAGGATGCGTGACGGAGGTATGCGCCCTACTTAGTGCCCCTCTAGTTATAACAGAAACGTTCAAAACCTAAATGTACACTTTAGGTCTTTCTTAGAAATCATTGGGTATTGAATGATATGCTATCTTAATAGGCAATAAAACAGTAGCGGGAATATTTGTTTTTCGGGTGTCGTAATCAGTCTGTCAAGCAAGTTATCTCGTAACTTATTTCGCTTTAATTCTTTTATATTACACTGTTTCTTACCCATCCTCTCGCCTCCCCCACCCACAAAATATATATACTTTAGTATATAAGAGTATTTAACTGAAATCAGACCAGGATGGATCGAATGCCTATCTGTAGCGTTGTTTTTCTTATGTTTATGACCACCTCCGCCATCATATATTTTTAAAGGGCATTCTTGCCTGATACAGTAGAGTCGGGCGTGGTCTAGAGGATGGCATTCTGGACTTTGAATACTTGGGTCTATGGGTTGCAAAAATCGCGTCTTGCAGTTTCGGAAGTGGGTGCATTATAGCATTATAACTTTGACGTCAAAACCTACGGCTCGCTTAAAGTAATTCAAAAGTTGGCGGCAGGTGTTGCCTTCTTTCTCGTTTATAAGTTCAAAATTAGGTACGACAGCACAGATAGCCCCTGTATAGCTGTGCGCGTACATCGAAATCACGCAAGCAAATTTATCATTTCCATCAAATAGACGCTATTTCTAAAGTCTAAACTATTATTACCATGAAAAACTAAACTCTATCAGTCAAGCTATAATATAATGCATTTAAAGTGTAGTGAAAAACGGTCTATTTTTAGCTAAGTTGTATTTACAAATTCTGTCAAACAACACACGTTTAATCGATTAAGTCGTTTCTCATTTCTACGTTTGTACTATTGTAATATTAGGAAGACTTCAGGTGTGCATATCCCATACAAGCTATGGTACTAGTGTATGGCACGTGTCAAGACTTCTTTCCCCCAAGGCAATCGTAACAAATATGTACTTGTTTGTTTGTTTTTGAATTTCGCGCAAAGCTACACTAGGGCTATCTGCGCTAGCCGTCCCTAATTTAGCAGTGTAAGACTAGAGGGAAGGCAGCTAGTCATCACCACCTACCGCCAACTCTTGGACTACTCTTTTACTAACGAATAGTGGAATTGACCGTCACATTATAACGCCCCCACGGTTGAAAGGGCGAGCATGTTTGGTGTGACGAGGATTTGAACCCGCGACCTTCAGATTGCCATGAGATACATTATAATGTTATATGTGATGTTTTAATTGATATAATACATGGACATACATTACAATGTTATATGTGTTGTAGTAATTGATATAATACACGAACATACATTATAATATTATATGTGTTGTAGTAATTGATATAATACATGGACATACATTATAACCACCTGGCCATGCCGGGCCAAATATATACTTCATATATAAGAAATGTAAAGCGTTTAACATGCAAGAACATAGCTATTTAACAGCAGCACCTCGGAAAGTTAATTGTGATGACAAACTGACATAAAAAAAAAACATACAGAGAAGAATTATGTCAAAAGCCTCTTAAAATGACGTTATAAACTGGTTGTTGTTATTCATTTGGCTTCTATAGTATCAATAGATGTTCTATTTTTCATAAGACAATAAACTTAATACTATAAATGATTATAATCAGGTTTCGCCAGCAAATGTCATTAACTCCATAACAGGCAATTTGTTTGTTTGCCAAGTTATTCTTTTAATGTCATTTCATTGATCATACATTTAAGTCTTATGTCAATTCGAATGAAGCATGTTCACGATTACACACCTGAGGGTAAGCCCACGGATATACAGCTTTAAAATCAGGGGTTCGATTCCCCCCTCGGTGGACACAGCAGATAGCCCGATGTGGCTTTGTTATAAAAAAAAACCACGAATACCACATCTGAGGATTTAATAGAACGCAAATTAGTGTATTTCTGTAAAATAGCATCAAAATTATTCATTGAATCGGAATCAGTTATTTTGAAAGGTTTTGTTTGAGTACCACTAGGAGGAGATTTGAAGAAATGATTGCCATCTAAATATGTTGTTTTAATACACTCTCTATCTTGCAGTTGTGAGATAGTACGTGTACTGTTACAACAAACTGGTGCAAAACATCACAAACTATCGTAAAATAAACATCCTATCTATATACATATAACGGTAAGCTTTAGGTTTTATAACGTAAAAATTTGGGGTTTGACCTCAACAGTGGACAGAATACAAATAGCCTCTTGTACAGCTTTACGTTTAACAACAAACAAACCAAGAAAACACTACATAAACATTCAGCTCGAACATATCAGATAAAGGAATTTCTTGAAATGAAATAAGGTTAATTAAATATTCACATCAACGCCTAAAATAAAATTTAAAAACATTATTGCTGTTGTGTTTTAACGCACAATTACACAATGGGTTATCCGCGCTCTGTCCACCACGGGGAATCGAACCACGGATTGTTTAGCGTTGTAGGTTCGTAAATTTAATTACCGCTGACCCACTAGGCGACTATAAAGATAACTAATAACGATTGTTTGTTTGTTTGGAATTTCGCGCAAAGCTATCTGCGCTAGCCGTCCCTAATTTAGCAGTGTAAGACTAGAGTGAAGGCAGCTAGTCATCACCACCCACCACCAACTCTTGGGCTACTCTTTTACCAACGAATAGTGGTATTGACCGTCACATTATAACGCCCCCACGGCTGAAAGGGCGAACATGTTTGGTGTGACGGAGATTCGAACCCGTGACCCTCAGATTGCGAGTCGAGCTCCCTAACCACCTGGTCATGCCGGGCCACTTGTGTGAAGGATGAATCCCTGGTGGGGTAATGATCTGCTGTCAAGACAAATTAAGCGGATGGAATAGAACATTAAAGGATTTTATTTTCACACCTCCAGAAAATATACTCACCTCCCACTCTTAGGGATGATTCTTGCAACAAAGATAACGATGAAAACACCACCAGAATAATTAACATTATCAATCAGTATTTTAGATACATTGGTAACGCACTGTTTGTCTGATTCATAATTTAAGGGAAAAAAGCTCCCACTTTGTTTCGGTATTTAAATTCCACCCAAACAATGTATTATTTGTTTGCCTAAACCTGAACGAAATCTTATGCGACACATCAGCTAAAACGCCCAGTCAAGAGACCCAAAGGTTCAGGCAAAGCCTTCCATAATTTTGAACTGTGACTAATATTACTTGAATAGCGGGTTTGACTGTCCCATTTATAACACCTTCATAGTTGAAAGTGCGAAACACATTCAGTAACATATTGCGGCTCGAACTTTGATCCTTCCGATTCTCATCCTAGTGAGGTAAATAAAACTATAGCCGTTTGTCAATTACTTGTAGAGAGGTAAGAAATAGCTCATAGCGTAAACACAACACTGTTCCTAACTGGTCCAGAATCACAAAAAATGTTTTATTTAATTACCAATAAAAGAATATTTGTTGTGTCCAAACAGTTATCATAATGCATTGTTATTCGCATTGAAAAAGAAGAACAGTGTTACCACGCCATTTACTGACAGTCACCATAGCAGAGAAGTGGTCCCCCCGATGGGACAGAGGTAAGTCTACGGACTTACAACGCTAAAATTTGGGGTTCGATTCCCAAGGTGGACACAACATATAGTCCAATGTGGCTTTGCTCTAACAAAAAACATGGGAACAAACTGAGAAGTGAATTTTTCCTTTTCGTAAAGAAATTATAAAATTATAAAACGCGTTTATATAACTATATTACACGAGTGACACTTACATCCAGTAATATCGACGTCACTTGCTAGCTGTTTGTTTCTATTTTCAGTGATTAGAGAAGCACTTTATTTTCAACGTCCGTCTAAAACACAAACTAAGTTAATCGAAATCCAATTTGTAGTTATTAACGCCCGTACATGTGTTTCTCAGGGAGGCTTTGAAAACAACCCACGACCACATTCTGGCTATCAGAAGTAGAACGGAACAAACACGCGAGGATATAATATCTGGTCTTCGTCTTTATTACGTGAAATACGGAAGAGTAAAATAGGATTTTAGAGAAATTAGCTCCCCCCCATATATTGGGTTTAACTCCATTCATCCTGATATTTTAGAATTAGCCTTTACAAAGCATCCCCCCATATATTGGGTTTAACTCCATTCATCCTGATATTTTAGAATTAGCCTTTACAAAGCAGCATGAAAACGAAGTTTGTTTTGTATCTTATCTATGACGTGAAATTATCTACATTAAATATTTCATCTTTCTTGAGAAGATCATCCCCCCCCCAATGACTCAGGCCTATAGCGCTAAAATCCGGATTTCGATACCCGTGATTGACTCAGCACAGATAATTCATTGTGTAGCTTCGTGCTTAATAACAAATAAATAAGTTTTCGTAAGGAATGTAAATGATATTAATCAAGAGCATAATTCAGATAATCAGATAAGGTGAGCAAAACGCCATGAAAATAAACAAACACCAGGCTGAACAAATACTATAAATAACTTACTAATTAAAAGCTAAAAACATATATATTTTTAATTGACATATTCAGCCATCGAGTTGAAACCTATCTTATGCTGAATTTGATTTTTTTGTTCTGTTAAATTACTGTCTAATTATAGTCTGTGTGGCTTTAATGAATTTTATAATTTAAGGAAAGGTCTAGCATACTTGGTATGCTAACAATAGTTGTTTTAACGTTTACACATACAGCTTTAGTAAACTAGGGAAAACATTCAAGACAAATTATTTTTACGAAGTGATCCATTGACAACCGAATCTGTGGTTCATTAACAAGCTTTATAGAACCTTTGATATATCTTATTACTTTCCATCTGAATAGCTGTGCTTGAACCATTTTTGCTAAGGATCAATACGGGAAAAGCTGAATAACGTGTAAGCGCGAAATGATGACGTTTGACTTTGTTTACTTGACAATCTTAGGCTTTACACACGTATTCTTCGAATATGTGCTGTGTGTGTGGAAGTTCGAACGTGTTAGCTGCCATACAATTCTTGTTTCCTGTGTGTAATATTTAGTTTAGATCATCACACGTGGTCACGTGCTGTATACAACTTAGCACTCATCACGTGACTAAAAACAGGCTGACGTAAGACGATGTCCACGCGGCAAAGGGAATGATTACCCACTAGAGCAGTTTGGCGCACGTTCAAACATCAGTCGGCGGTCGTTACCTCTTTCCCCACTCCTCTTGAACATCAACCGGCAAAGTTCACCATGGTCAGGGACACAGTCTGGAGGTGGAACGGGCGTAAAGGGAGTTTTTTGTAAGTTTCCTTTACACTATTGAAATACTTAATTTGCATAAAAGCGTCATTATTTTTAAGTGTCATTGAAGAGGGTAATCGCAGTTTTTCAATAGCACTAATTGAAATAAACGAACGAATTAAAGTGTAATGACATAAAGATCATAAATACCTATATCATTATTAGATTACTTCCAACTAAAGAACCAAATTTCAAAGGCTAGTTCTGTCAAGTTAATACATCTGTTTTGACATTGCATTAAAGGCATATTAAGCTATTTCGTTTTGTTTGGTTCAGTTATAAATGTTTGAATGATAATAATAAAATAGAGTTCCTCTTCAAATCGTGATTACAAATAGTAAAAGCTCGAAATCGAGTAAACTTTAATGTAGTCACAAAACGAGTTACTTAAATTAATTGTGAGGAATGGAATTACTTTTATTAAATACGTTTTTTCGAATGTTCTCGACCTTTCGGTTGTAATGAAATGTATCTATGTAATAAGAGCATTACTTAGAATATTAAATCTGACATAAACCTATTTCTTACTTACAGTAGGTTACATCTTTGTAGCTCTTGAAACACAAAACATCTTTGCTACAACGAAAGTGTTAATTGCTTTATACAATAGAGTTACATCAGAATAAAGATAAGAACAACATATCTTTAAAGTAGTGTTTTGTAATTACAACAATGGAAAGTCATGTGTCAGTAAAAACGCATGAGAGGTATTACAGAGTGTGTTTGGTGCTAAGACTAAATCCACTACTGAATATATCAATATAAGTAGAGAACTAAAGTAGCACCTTTGGTTGTTCATTGTTCATCCCATGTGAACCGTTTATTGTTTACCCACCCCTATTTGAACTATTCATTGTTCATCCCATGTGAACCGTTTATTGTTTACCCCTATTTGAACTATTCACTGTTCATCCCATGTGAAGTATTCATTGTTTATCCCAATGTGAACCGTTTATTGTTTACCCACCCCTATTTGAACTATTCACTGTTCATCCCTATGTGAACTGTTTATTGTTTACCCACCCCTATTTGAACTATTCACTGTTC
>NW_013667733.1:60048-62715 GCF_000517525.1 Limulus polyphemus
ATTGTTTATCCCATTGTGAACTACTCATTGTTCATCACCATGTGAACTACTCACTGTTTATCCCTCAAGTGAACTACTCACTGTTTATCCCTATGTGAACTACTCACTGTTTATCCTCAAGTGAACTACTCACTGTTTATCCCCATGTGGACTATTTATTCGTAACGATGCACATTTTTAGATTTCCCCCGGTGGGACAGCGGTAAGTCTTCGGATTTACACCGCTAAAATCAGAGGTTCGATTCTCCTCAGTGGACACAAGAGATAGTCTGATGTGGCTTTGCTACAAGAAAACATGCACACACACACACACATTTTTAGTTTTATACGTTTAACAGATTCACTCGTTTACTTTCTTTAGATAATCATCGGTTCCTTTACAGTCAGTTCAGATAAGTCATCCTTAGATTATGTTCTATGTTTGTACGTTATTAATTATGTTACTATGTTCTAACACGCTAGTTAAGTTTCATTAAACTTGGTGGTGGTAATCAAATTTTCTAACTATTTCCGTATTTTGTAATGGAAAACACATTTAATCTTTTTCGGTTCAACAGCAAGAAGTTTATACTATGAAACGTTTTAGGGCACACTTTTTTCTTTTTCTGGATAAGTCAACAAGACCCCCAGTGACTTAGCGGTAAGCACGAGGGCTTATAACACTAAAATTCGGGGTTCCGTACCTGCAGTGGGCATTACCCAGATAGTTCATCGTGTAGCTTTGCACTAAAAATCAAACAGAAAATGTCAACAAATACTTCGTCGCTATACATAATTATCGAAAGTATTACATATTTTTTTAGAATCAAATAACTGGTATCTTTTGTCTGTTTATTTTGAATTTTGTACAAAACTACTCGAGTGTTTTCTGCGCTAGCCATCCACAACACCCACCGCCAACTTGTCAGCTATTCTTTACCTACGAATAATGTGATTGACCGTCACATTATAGCGCTCCCACGACTAAAAGGGCAAAGACGTTCGGTGATAAAATTCGAACCCGCGACCCTCAGATTGTGAGTCGAGTGCACTAACCACTACACCGGGTGTATTTCAGGTGTAATTTATCACATTCAGATGCAACGTGTAATTGCATATTACCACTTAAAAAGTGGTGTTCAGATCACTTCTATCTGCTCCTTAACTGAGTATTAGGTATAGACATATACCTATGAGTAAACACGAGGTTCTAATGAGGCCCGGCATGGCTGGTGGTTAGGGCGCTCAATTCGCAATCTGAGGGTCGCGGGTTCAAATCCCTGTCACACCCTTTTAGCTGTGGGGGCATTATAATGTGACGGTCAATTCGTTGGTAAAAGAGTAGCCCAAGAGTTGACGGTGGGTGGTGATGATTAGCTGCCTTCTCTCTTGTCTTACATTGCTAAATTAGGGACGGCTAGCGCAGATAGCCCCCGTCTAGCTTTGCGCGAAATTCAGAACAAACAAACAGGTTGTAATGAATAAATCCAAAGGAAGGGACAATGTTCTGAACTGGTTTTATGAACCAGATTTCTATCTTGAATCAAGGTTGTTGATAGCCAGAAGCTCTCTTCTCATGTTACTTCCTGTAAAAGTTAGGGTGCTATATAATTCACGATTCGTTTCGTACACTAGTTAGCACCAGTACCCGTTTCTGTGTATTCATATTTATAGTTAAACAGGTTAGTATACTGTAGTTTTCCTCGAACTGTGGGTTATATTGGAAATAATTGACATTATTTTCGAATACGCGTTAAATCTGTCAGATTCTAGATGTAGCACACAAAAACTTTACAATTTGCCCTCATCCTTTAAGTGTTGTTGAAACACTAGTTTTCAAAATTCTAATTAAAATCCTATTGGGTCAGCAGTGGCCTAGTGGTTATCGTTCACAGAAGATACACGATTCGAGTCCGCGATATGCAGCTGAACGCGATTTGCACTTTCAGTTGTAAATGCGTTATAATAGTGGCAGTTACTTCTGCTATTCAGTTACGTTTTTTTTTTTTTGAGGACTCGAGTACTACCTGCGATAACCCTGCCTAATTTTAAAGTAATAGACTAGAGTGAAGGATTAATTACACTTGCAACGCTAGAATCCGGATTTCGAGACCCGTGGTTGACAGATCACAGATAGCCCATTGTCTAGTTTTGTGCTTAATTACAAACAAACAAAGCATTATTTGGTTCTAGTTTATTTTTTCTGAATTCTGCTGAATTTTCTGAATGTTTATATTTTAATTGCCAAATGAATGTGCTCGCGAGCAAAGCATCTGTCATATTTACATTCCTAATTGACCCACTCTTTTAGGGCGTTGCAAAGCGTTAGCTTCTTTTTCCGTTCTTATTTTCCTGGTTTATTCTTATTTATTTATTTTGTAGAGTTTATATGAGTTGTTATCGAGAGCAGTGGTTTAAAGGAACATCCATCAGAAATATATTTACGCGTGGAAACATATAACGTACGCAACTTAAACTTCAAGTAAATACATTTTGTTCATATCAGAGTGGAATTCATTCCTTATTATTCTTTGAGCAGTGTAAGCACATTATCACGTGTTAAGCTTACAGAAATACTAGCGGGGACGGGAGCATCAGGCTTAACGCAGAGATTCAAAACTGTAACGGCTATGGGTGGGATGGGGCTATAACACGATATTTTGAAACCTGTAATGCAATCAATTGGAT
>NW_013667733.1:63439-70827 GCF_000517525.1 Limulus polyphemus
TTCATCTTTCGTGTTACTGGTGACACTTTATAAGGAAGATTTCCATATATCTATACAATAAATACCGTTTCATCTTTTGTGTTACGGGTGACACTTTATAAGGAAGATTTCCATATATCTATACAATAAATACCGTTTCATCTTTTGTGTTACGGGTGACACTTTATAAGGAAGATTTCCATGTATCTATACAATAAATAGCGTTTCATCTTTTGTGTTACGAGTGAATTTTTGACCATTCGATACTGCAGTTTCTCCATAGCTGGAGAGTATGAAAAGCTTTCCTAAAATATATAACCATACATCAAGATATATTTTTCAGCAATATAAATGAAGCGACATAAAATTTTAAAGAATCAAGTATCCAAAGCTCTCTATAAAAGCCGAAAATCCCTCACAGCAGAATATTTAGTAGAGCAGCATATTCCACAATCCTCTCCCTAATCTGGAGCAGCATCCTATTCCACAAAATAAAGGCTATAGTTACAGTAGAGAATTCTACGCTCCCTCCTCCCCCAAAATGAAAGTGTTTGGGATGAAGCTGAGCATGTATTCTGTTATCATTGACAGGATAATATCCGAATATAAGAAGTCGACCAAGGTTCCACAGCTACGTGTTCATAAATTTCCAGACACACCTTACAGAACAATGGCTGTTTGCATAATAAAGACTGCCCAAGAAACTGGAATCACAGAAATTCCACTTGATTATATACGTGTTAAATCCCCAAATGCAGTTCCAATGAACTTTGGTATTTTTGGTTCACTTAAACGAGAACTTGGAAGGAACCTGGTATTCGTGTCTGGTGGAGGGTATATATTATATGAACATTTTATCAAGATGTGTGGTCTAAAATTGATCTCGCAATTCTTTGCAAGAACTTATTACGATGAAAAGTATTCGTAAGTTATTTATGGACTTCCATCATTAAATATCGGGGTTCGATTCTCTGTGGTGGACAGACCTATTCTGTAGGTTTGCGCTAAGACAAACAAGCCAAACATTTCTCTATGTCTAACCTATTACATGGTTGTCAACGTAACAATTTCAGAAAAATGTTTATTCTTTTTTTTTACATTATTCTTGCGAAATAAAGTATAATAACAGGGTTGTATCCAGAGTGTCAAAAAATAATCACTCGTGATTCCATATTACGTCATCTGTCACATAACAAAGCGTGTGTTTCGTGACTTAGTTGGTCCATGTTTACTTATATTCTCACTAAGTTCGTGATGTACCTATTCTTTAAAGCCTCCCCTCCTTTACTTGGGTGGCATTGTAGACAAACTCCCAAGTAAGAAATATACTGTATTTTATCAACAACAACATTCTCTCTTTCTAAGCGAAACGCCCAGTGAATAACGATATATTATTTCAGCAAACCCCCAAGTAAGAACTATACTGTATTTTATCAACAACAACATTCTCTCTTTCTAAGCGAAACGCCCAGTGAATAACGATATATTATTTCAAGACAGTTTATACTTTTCATAATTATAATTGTGTTGATCAGAACGAACATTCTGTTTATTTTAGTTTGGTTTGTTTTGAATTTCGCGCAAACCTACACGAGGGCTATCTGCACTAACCGTCCCTAATTTAGTAATGAAAGACTAGAGGGAAGGCAGCTAGTCATCACCACCCACCACCAACTCTTGGGCTACTCTAATACCAACGAATAGTGGGATTGACCGTTACATTATAACGACTCTACGGCCGAAAGGGCGAGCATGTTTGGTGGGACGGGGATTCGAACCCGCGACCCTCAGATTGTGAGTCAAGCACCCTAAGCACCTAAAACACGTAGGCTATTGAGTGTTAACAGTGATTGTCTAATTTTATGATGTTACACATGATATACAATTAATAAAAATCACATAACATTTTTCACAACGTTTTTCGGATTTTAGAAGTTTTTTATTAATTTTTTTTGGGGGATAACACATTTTGAAAACCGTTTCATCTGCCGAATAACATGGATAATGAGTTTATTGTATCTAAACTACTTTTTGACAGAACAACTGATTTGAAATGTTGTGGAGAAATATGTGTGGGCTACACATGTACTAATCTCTTTTTGTGATAACAACAGGAAACGTAGTTATTTTTTTCTCCAAAATATGTCCACAACAGGGCTCTAACTTGAATTTTAGAGTTATTAGCCCTCAAAACGTTTACCACTGAGACACCATGGGGGGGGGGGGCAGATATAGTAAGCAACCAACGTATTTTAGTTATAGATTAAATGAAACGTGTATCCTGTTCATCATGTTACTATGACGACAAAGTGAGTTGCGTTTTAACACTTGAAGTGTTATTTCTTGTTAACTTTAGTTACATTCATGAAGTTTGAGGTTCAGTGATTCGTTCTGGGAGTCTTGTCGTCAAAAAACTGTTTTACTTACGTGTAGGGTTATTAGCCAGTTTTTAAAGAATATTGTCTGGTTAAATTAGACAAAGCAGTAGTCAAAGGCCTGGCATGGCCTGAGAGTCGCAGGTGAGAATCCCCTTCATCGAACATGCTCGCCCTTTCAGCTGTGGAGGCGTTAAAATGTGACGATCAGTCCCTCTATTCGTTGGTAAAAGAATAGCCCAAGAGTTGGCGGTAGGTGGTGCTGACTAGCTGCCTTCCATATCACTGCTAAATTAGGAAGGGCTAGCGCAGATAGTCCTCGTGTAGCTTTGTGCGAAATTCTCAAACAAACAAACACTCAAATTCCATATTTTGCATGTAAGTTTTTACCAGTAATTTGAGGATCTGAATCTCAGTTCTTTTCTTTCGACTAGTGTAATGTGATATTAATACTCAATGTTTTGTTGTTTTCCTTAACTTAAAGTGAATATCAATATAGGTAAACATGTCAATTAACGTTTAGCTTGAAAACCTGTGCACTACCTGTACGTATTTTCATACCTCTTCTACAACCTATATCTAACTACATGACGTGTAAATACGTGGAAGAGAAGCCATTAGTTACGGGACCTGACGATAGGTGTATTTTAAACTTGAAAACGTGTTTGTCGTCTGTAATTAAGACTAATAACAATAATAATGAAATTCGAATCAAAGGTGTTCTATACTTGTTTCTTTATTTTTGCATTGTATTACATTCTCGTACGATTGTTTTTAGTTTAGATGCGATATCTATTACTCTGTTTTTCAATTCCTAATAGTTGATAGTCTATAAAATACCTGTTATATCCATATTAGATATCATTTCAAAAGTGTTCATGATGGCTTTTAGATCACAACCTCTGGACTGTGAAGCTGAGATTCAGTGGTTCTCGTCCGACTACTTAAAAATTTAATCAAAAACACCTTAGGTGTGAAAAAAAGGTGTAGCCAAAAATGGCTTGAGAGCGCGACTTAAAGGAATGAAATCAAAATTAGCAGGCAAACTGGTAGCTAAGAATTTTACAGCAAATATTCATTAATTAGTTACCAGAGTCGCGTTTTTTGTTCAATGGGGGGTAATATATAATACGCGGTCTATCTTGAAGCAACAAAATACACACACAACGCTTCGCACGTTTGGACCGTGTGGTTATTACGAGAGTAATGGTTAATTCCTATTATTGTGTCTATTAATGGCCAAAGTGTTGATGGTGTTGACTAGCTCCCTCTAGTTTATCACTCCAGAATTAAGATAAGCTAGCTCAAATTATACTCTAGTGTTGTAAAATTCTTTATTTAAAATTATTTCAAGGGAAATAAACTAATTCGTTATTTCTCTAAATCTTTTAATTTGTCTGCATGAGATTGTGTACATGCGAAGTTGTGTAGCTGGGAGGTTGATTGTTTTCTGTATTTAATATTCTTAGTAAAAAAATAAAATGAACACTTCATATCAAGGTAAAAAATACAAAATAAAACATGTTAAAGCTTGAACAGAATACTTAGAACAGTTTTTATTATTCAATATTAAGAGCATACGTTGCAAATAATTATGTAAAACGTACACATATTTGGTCTATAATTTCGAGAGACGCTTTTAAACTTTTGTTTTTGATAAAATATAAAAATTCTAACATATTTTTCTTTTCAGTTAAAGGCGTAATAGGTGTGAAAAAAATCTTAAAATGAAATAGTTCTATATTTCCTATAGATAGTTACATAGACGTCGTTGTATGGGAGAAAAGAAACTTTCTGATAATTGTTTTGTTCTGTCTACGTATCTGTTAAATGGAGTTCCTTATGAATAATTTTTAAAGCCTTGGTATTTGATAATTTCCGAAATAATTTCGCTCCTTCTTATTTACGCTACGTGCATGACTAGCTCCTGGGATCTAGTAGTTAACTCTCTGTCTAAATAATTTAGCTACGGTTGAGTCTCCTTTCTTCTTTCCTTGTTTACGGAAACAAGCCTCGCATTTCCACTTTAATTCACCAAGATGGTAGAATGATGTGGGAACAGCTTTTAAAAGACGATATCACCAAGACGACTAAAGGTTCTTAAACTCTTTACACTCTCGTGGTAGCTCGGTATCTCATGGGAAATAATTCACATGAGATTGACATACATTAGATTATTTTCAGATATTGGTAGTATGATTTCTAAAGCGATACGCTTAACGTAGCGCCTACGAGTATTGGGCAATCAAAAGCCTTTAGCATTGTGCTTTAGTGAAATTTTCAATCTTCTGGATTATTACGAGTATATATATTTTTAATATATTGTTTCATTTCTACCCAGTTAAATCCGACTTATTTTGAATGCATTGCCCTCTACAAAAAAAAACAGAGATAAGTTCCGCTAAGAAAGTAAAAACGTTTTGGTTAGTTAGATACGAAAATCGTGTTCAGAGTAGAAACTAGCATTACTGCTCTTTCTGAATGCTACAAAATATCTCTTTATGAATTTTAAAGCTCATGTTGTAAAATTTCTGGTGGACTAATGTACTGCACAGATAGCCCATTGGGAGCTTTGTGCTTAATTAACAAATTACAAACTCGGTACACATACGTAAAGTAGAAAAACAATGTATTGATTTCAACGAGTTCCTGATTAACTCGATGCACACACGTAAAGTAAAAAAAGAAAAATGTCAATGACGATATCCCAATTTACCCACAAAGCTGTTTGTATAACTGGTAACTTTGATGTTTCGTGAAATACTTTTGGTTAACAACTATTTTTAGTTTCTTGATAGAACGTCTGAAAAGATTCAGGTTGCATAGTTTAAATGGTTTGTCACGACATGTGGTTGAGAGTGACACCTAAAAACCTTCAGGCGAACTCTTTTTTTTTGGTATTCTAAATACATGTAAGCCGAAAAATAAGCGTTATCACCCCTTTTTTGGCCTGGCATGGCCTAGTGGTTAGGGGCTCTTGATTCGCAATGTGCGAGTCGCAAGTTCAAATCTCATCACCGAACATGTTCGTCCTTTCACTCTTGGGAAGTATTACAATGTGATCGTTCATCCCATTATCTGTTGATAAATAGTAACCCTAAAGTTAGCGGTGGGTGGTGTTGACTAGCTGCCTTACCTGTAGTCTGCCAGCGCAGATAGCTCTCGAATAGCTTTGCGTAAAATTCGAAAACCAAACAAACCCTCTATTTTACTCACACCTCTCTTAAACTAACTCGGTGCCCCAAAGTGGCACAGCGGTATGTCTGCGGAAAAGCGAAGAATTAATCATTAAAGAAGAAAAGTGACGTAGAAACAAATTATTTGTATTTGAATTTAACTTTTCTTTTTCTCTCGGTCCGGCATGGCCAGGTGGTTAGGGCGCTCGACTCTCAATCTGAGAGTCGTGGGTTCAAATCTTCATCTCACCGAACATGCTCGCCCTTTTAGCCGTAGGGGCATTATAATGTGACGATCAATCTCCTTATTCGTACGTAAAAGAGTAGCCCAAGAGTTGGTATTGGGTTATGCTGACTGACTGCCTTCCTTCTAGTCTTTCACTGCTAAATTAGGGACGGCTAATGCAGATATCCCTCGTGTAGCTTTGCGTGGAATTCAAACCTATTCTTTTTTTCTTGCAAAACTACAGAAACTAACAACAAATACGTACAGTTGAAATTTTTTACTTAAAACAAAATCGATTTGTAAATAAAAGAGTTAGATTATTAGAAAGTAAGAGAAGATACTGTCATGGGTTATTGTCACAGTTATGGGTAAACCCTAATTACAATTGAAAATGGATTCAAATTTTTGAAATGTGATTTTTGACACTTTACATGGTTGGAAGATTATTTGACGCCCTATTTTGTTTTAGACTGTATTAATATTAAGTTGTATTAATGAATAATTAAAAACAAAGAACAGGTTCATATTGAAATAAAATTGTCTTGCCTAAGGTTTTTTAGGATTTTTGTTATTTCGTCAAACATTGTCAATTTAGAACATTACTTTGAGAACAAAAAAAACATAATCATCTGAAGGGTAACTTACATTAAAAAGATAATTATCTGAAGGGTAACTTACATTAAAAAGACAATCATCTGAAGGGTAACTTACATTAAAAAGATAATCATCTGAAGGGTAACTTACATTAAAAAGATAATCATCTGAAGAGTAACTTACATTAAAAAGACAATCATCTGAAGGGTAACTTACATTAAAAAGATAATCATCTGAAGGGTAACTTACATTAAAAAGATAATCATCTGAAGAGTAACTTACATTAAAAAGACAATCATCTGAAGGGTAACTTACATTAAAAAGATAATCATCTGAAGGGTAACTTACATTAAAAAGATAATCATCTGAAGGGTAACTTACATTAATTCTGTAATGCTACAAAGTAAGTTCCAAGCAAGTATCACAAATATATTTCAATATCCGTGAAGAGATTGAAGAAATGGTACTATAAAATTTTTCTTAACAAAAGCCTACTTGAGTCTTTAGCATACTTGATCGAACTTCAATATGCGGTGAAAGATAATTAACAACGTCAAGGATTGACATTACGCCAAAACAGCCGTTAAGAAGGATTGCCAAAGAAGAAAGTTTTTGCTCTAAAATATCTTCTCATGAAACTAATTTCATGAATCTAAGATTTCTAAGAAAACGTAATCTATACAGCTTTTCGTCCACTCATGATACACTTAACAGGTTCTAGGGAGCAGATATGCACCACTCTATTGATATGACGAGAAAAATATGACTTGTTTTTAAACCGTTCATTATTTGTGTGTTTATTAGCAAGGTTTCTCAAAAACGGCTGAATAGATTTGGACAAAACATAATAATAAAAAATGATCATTGTGGTAAACGAAATAATAATTTGATCTAAGTAATAGTTTTTTTTCTTTCCGATTTTAAAAAAAATCCTTACGTGATAGAAAAACAATGCGTAGCTGAATTATGGAAAATCCGTTATTAAAACCAAGCCCCCCCCCCCAGTGGCACAGCGATATGTCTGCGGACTTACAACGC
>NW_013667733.1:71827-86242 GCF_000517525.1 Limulus polyphemus
CAGCGGTATGTCTGCGGAATTATAACGCTAGAATCCGGGTTTCGATACCCGTGGTGGGCAGAGCAAAGATAGCCCATTGTGTAGCTTTATGCTTAATTACAAACAAAGAAACCTATTAAAACCAAAACAACTTTTATGAAGTTTAAATTCGCCGGCTTGTGTTATTATATATATCATAATTTATTCATTTCTTACCGGTGTTATTAATTTTAAAAAAACAAAGTTTCTCCAGTGGTATTTCACCACGAACTATACTTTCATATAGTGATTAATTTTCAACAAATTGTGGAACCTGGCGTAGTCTGGTGGATGTGGCGCCCAACTCGCATTCTGTGGGTCACGAAATCGAAATCCGAGGTCAAACATGTTTGCCCTTTCAGCCATGAAGGCGTTATAATGTGAAGAGCAATCCCACTATTCGTTGGTAAAAGAAAAGTGTCCAAAGAGTTGGCGGTGAGTGGTTTGACTAGCTACCTTCCCTTAAGTTGTTTTGTGCGGTATTCAACGAATACACAAACCAATAACATGCGGTGTCTCCTGGATTCTAACAGTGGTCAATATAAATACATTTTAAATCTATAGAAATCCGGTCGTTGCGTTAAGTTATTATATAATACATCTCTTTCTATTAAAAAAACAAACAAAAACAAACTCGGGCAACAAAATAAACTTAGAATCATCTTGCTGTCAAAACATTGTGAACTTTCCTGTCAACACTAGGAACTGAAGCTGGTTAAAAAATAGAAACAGATGTCAGTGACATCTTGAAGAATTATATACTGCACGGCCCAATTCGGAGATGGAATTGGTTAAGATAAAGACATAACCAGGTTTTAAAGAATGTCAAGCTCATCCAAACTTGGTGAAGAAAATGCAAACATTTCCCAAATCCTGAATTACACCCTTCATTTTCATACTCAAATGAAATCTCCGTTTCAAGTTTTCTCAAGTGTTAAGAAAGTATTTTTATCCCACTTATATATATATACATATATATATATACATGTATATATACAATGATTAAAAGAAGCAGACATTCCATACCTGGACTCACTGTATGGTCATATAACTTATATTAAAAACCTCTTACACTGACATCAATAAGAGTTGATGTACCAGTTAGCTACCAGTTGCAGAGCCTTGCGTGTTAAACAAGAGGGTATTACACCATTTTTACCGGTTTACGGGTTTAAACGCAGCAAGAAGTGGTTTTTGTTTGCTGTAAAAGAACGACATTTAGGTTTGGAGGACAAAACCTATGGCCTAGATAGACATATATTTTATTTAATCATAAAACAAAGTAATAACACTGTGTCTATTTGTTTAGTAGAATTAACACACTGAAGAAAAGATCAAAAACATCTTAGATAATGAAATGCGCAGATGGAGTATAATTAGATAGTGAAATGCGCACATGGTTTAACTTTAGGTAATGACTCTAAGATTAAACCATGTGCGCATGTCATTACCTAAAGTTAAATCATGAGCGCATTAATGACATGCGCACATGGTTTAATCTTAGAAAATGGCATGCGCACATGGTTTAAAAGCCTTCTGCACTTAATCTTTAATGTATATAAGCCCAGTTGCTCAAAAATGCGTTTAGCATTAACTCTATTATCGTGCGGTTGAAGAGAAACAAAACGTTTCTGACCACCTTGAGTTGTCTTTCAGGCACCAAAATAGAATTGGGCTTGAAAGATTTTTAAACCTAAATTCCTGCCACTGATTTTGTTGTTATTGCTCTAATGAATATGAGTTACAAAACTGTTTTCTGATCACAATTATTAAATCATTTTGAAATCTTAAATTATTTAATTTGTGAAAAAAACTAAAAAAAAAAAGAGAAAGAGATAAGCCACACCTATAGTTCATGACTTTTGTCTTTCAAGTCATAAATACTAGTATACCAGAAGATATAAATCTTCTAATGAAACTTAGTTTGTGGATATTATTCGGATATATCAGTATTGGTTTGTCATTATTTATTTATTTCTGCGGACTTACAACGCTAGAATCCGGGTTTCGATACCCGTGGTGGGCAGAACACAGATAGCCCATTGTGTAGCTTTGTGCTTAATTACAAACAAACAAACAATCATTATTTATTAAAAAAATAAAATACAAAGCACTAATAAGATTGTCTCCTTAATCATGTAACTAACAGGAATAATAATCATGATTTTGTAATTATAAAATCACAAAATCTGTAGAAGATCTAAGTAAAACTGTGATAGAAGGTGTGAAGCATTAAAACATCTGAATGTTTTACACACAGTTACTAGCTTTGTCCGTTACTACACAGTTAATCAGTTAGTAATCAACATACAAAGGTCTTCAAACAAACTCATTGAATTCGAACTACCCTGTCCCCCCCCCCCGGTGGGACAGCGGTAAGTCTACGGATTTACAATGCTAAAATCAGGGGTTCGATTCCCCTCGGTGGACACAGCAGATAGTCTGATGTGGCTTTGCTACAAGAAAACACGCGCACACATTTTTAGTTTTATACGTTTAACAGATTCACTCGTTTACTTTCTTTAGATAATCATCGCTTCCTTTACAGTCAGTTCAGATAAGTCATCCTTAGATTATGTTCTATGTTTGTACTCTATTCATTATGTGACTATGTTCTAACACGCTATTTAAGTTTCATTAAACTTGGTGGTGGTAATCAAATTTTCTAACTACTTCCGTATTTTGTAATGGAAAACACATTTAATCTTTTTAGTTTCAGCAGATAGCCCGATGTGGCTTTGTTATAAAAACCACAGAACGCCCTATGCTCTTCTCAAAATAGTTTTCCTCTCACCTGACTGATAAATATATTTTTTTATATCGTAAAGGCTCTAACAGTCGTTTCACAGTTCCAAAGTAGTCACCTCCACAAATATAACTGCTCAAGTGGAACGATTATATCTTATGCAACGATAAAGTGTTGGGAAAACATTTTTTGCACGTTGACAGCAGTCAGTTATTGTACGAGGTAGTCAATAAAAAAATTCAAGTGCCACGTTAATATCTTGCTCATTGTTAGTTATTTATTTTTATATATATATACACCAAAACTCCACTTTTCTCTCATAAATTGTTTTAACTCTACAAGTTTAATGAAGTTTTAAAAACTACATTTCAAATTTTGCACATGCCTTCAACTTCTTTATTTGTAGTGAACCACTCAATATAACAAATAAGGTGATTTTACTTTATGTACCTTAAATGTCCCAGTTCAAACGTGCTGTCCACCACAGTACAACCATAAACAGTGGTAAAAAAAGGGGACCTGAAAATAACCTTACATACCTGCATGAATAAAAAAGGGTGTTGAATATAACACTACAACACTGCAATAGTAAAAATCACCCTGAATATAACCCTATAGAATTGCAGAATATAGAGTTATCTATATTTTGTTAGCTTTAATAACATTACTAAAGATAATATAATGTGAATGAAAATTATATTTCTTAACGTAGCATTTCATGGTAGGGTTAGCATGTAAGAATATCTAAACAACCCCTTAATCCAATGAAAGGAAAGAATGGGGAAGAATAATTACTTAATAAAATCACTTTCAAATATATTAGGCAGATCATAATAATAATAATAATAGCAAGGCTAAGAAATTATTGAAGGTACAGAAAGATTCAACACATTATTTTCAAATATGACTGTTTTCCATCAAGTAAGAAGGGCTCGCTAATAACTGCTAGTTTGCTGCAATAAAAAAGTGATTTATTTAGGCTAGTTCGCTAAATTTGGCTATCTGCTGTGTCTACCGTGGAGAATCGAGCCCCGAATTTTAACATGGTAAGTTTGTTTGTTTTGTTTGTAGTTAAGCGCAAAGCTTCACAATGGTATATGTGCTCTGCCCATCACGGGTATCGAAACCCGGATTCTAGCGTTGTTTGTAAGTCCGCAGACATACCGCTGTGCCACTGGGGGGGGGGCTTATAATTAAAGCCCTTTTTCTATGTAACACGGTTTAAACTGCCTGACGAAGGGCTTCTGCCCGAAAAGTTGTAAATAATTATAAAGTTTTTGAAGTTTGTTTGAAGTTAAAGCACAAAGCTACACAATGGGCTATCTGTGCTCTGCTCACCACGGGTATCGAAACCCGGTTTCTAGCGTTGTAAGACCGCGGACATACCGCCGTGCCATTGGGGGGGGGCTATAAAGTTTTTGTTATAGATAAATAGGTATAAAACTGAAACTTGTTTGCTAACTTATGATGCATTAATAAATTTAGAAGAATGAGTAGATTACAATAAAGAACACAATTACTGTTATTTAGGAAGTTACCTGGTTATTATATTGTGACAGGTTAAATTTAATATATGTTAAGGTGTGTCATAAAGCTACACGAGGGCTATCTGCACTAGCCGTCCCTAATTTAGCGGTGAAAGACTAGAGGGTAGGCAGCTAGTCGTCACAACCCAATGCCAACCTATGGGTTACTCTTTTACTAACGAATAGTGGGTTTGACCGTCACTTTATAACGCCCCCGTGGTTGAAAGGGCGAGCATTTTTGGTGGGATGGGGATTCGAACCCGCGACCTTCAGACTGCGAGTCGAGCGCCCTAACCACCTGGTTATGCTGGACCGCCAGCAATTAATAAGCGCTCACAAAGAGAACATTAATCAATATATTTTAATGAAACCTCTGAAAATTATGTAATTGAGATTACTGAATAAAGGTTGAATTATTTTCCCTATAGAATTAAAACACCCATTGCATATGTGACATTGCAAGGCCTTAGTTAATTTAATTTTTTTAGATTAGAACTCTATTGGTTTTTCATCCTTAATTGTCCTTTTTTTACATTCTACACATTAGATGTACTTCCGCAGGGTTCCCGAAAGTGTTATGTTTCAAGAGTAAATATAACCAATATTAAGAGTAACAAACATTTTTATTTCTTGCTTTTGAAGTTAATATGTCACGCTGTGTTGTAGCCTATAAATTGTATAATTCTTCTTGTGATTCATGGCATGCGCACGTTTTACTGACGTCACAACAATACAAATTGCAACGTCATTTTAGTGTCTACGGGTGCGAGTGATTAAAACAGGTGACCCCTCCAGGCGTCCTTCGACGCCCTTTCGGGAAAATCATGAACTGAATCTTTCTTAAGACAAAGTTATTTTGAAAACACCAACAATAATGATACAAAAATGTAACTGCATAATATTATCAATATCCAATGAAGACATTTTGAAATATCTTAATAATTATAGTTTCTTTTTTCATATAGTAAACCATAAACGTACTTTACGATTAATAGCAGTATTAGTTGAATAAGCAAGAACAAGTATGACATGGAATGACTTTCCAATGCTTATTATGAAAGAGATTTCTCAATTCCACTAACTATCAATAACTTTTTCTGTTGTTAAATATTTCGCTACAAATTATTCCTATTCTCCGTTTCATTCTTCAGTAAAGTCAAAGAAACCGTTATTCAATATTTAGCTGGTCTGTATTTTTATTTCAATGATTGTGAATCAGTATTCTCGATTTTGTTTCTAGATAACAGAATAAATAAATTCCTATTTCAAATAATAATGCATTATAAAATGATGAACCAGCTAAGATATTGGACATATTTATACAAAGGAATGTCCTTATCTCAATTTTCCTCAGTACAGTCGAAACAAGTGTTGAGAATTATTTTGTATTCATTTAGTTATATTAATTTGTTACTTGTTTGATAGTGATCCCTTCGTTGTTAACCCGGTGCGTTCTAAATTTATAATAGATCAAGAGTGGCTTAGTTTATAGTTTGCTCAAACTATAAATCCGAGATTTCACGTTGCCGCTAAAACGATTTCCACACTTTGGGGGCGTGTGGGTGTTATAAGAGTGCCGGTCAAATCCCACTGTTCCGGAAAACAAGAGTAGTACAAAAGGTTACAATGGGTGCTGTTGAGTGCTTGCCTTTCTTCTAGTGTTTCTGCTCACAATTAGGGACGGCTGTAACTTTGCGCGAAATTCTGAAACAAACAACAAAAATGTTGTTTACTGATGTACTACTTTTAGTGCCACTGTTAGCTATGAAACTCTCTTTTTTTTTTCTTATTACCATCATTTTGAGAACTTTGTAAGCAACAGCAACTGTCAAAAATGAACTACTGGTGAATGACATTTTAACCAAATATCGCTCTTCCCATTAATGGAATAACACGGTTAAAAATATTATGAAACTTTTTTTTCTGCTGTATTTCTTAAAATTAAAAAAAAAAAATTGTATGTCTAACCATATCGATTTCAGACGTTTATAAGCTTAATAGAATAATATAAAGTATTATGAAACATTTTTCTACTATATATTTAAAAAGGAAAACAAATTAATTTTTTTGTACAATAACTAATAAACACATGCCTATTTTTGTAACCATCTTACAAATAACTTCAAAAATCTTATAAGCTTTTAAGCCCAAAACTATGGTTATTAGTAAAACTTAGCTTTGTTTATTACACAGTATCAAAATGCTAAAGTAATAACGTTTCACACTACCTTGTACTAGAATAAAAATTAATGAGCTCTTTTCAGTTGAAATTGTTTAATATTGGAATTCGTTTTTCAATTTGCATTCACAATACACTCATTATAAAATTTAAAATCTTTCTCAGAAGTGAAACCATCTGTATGCAAAAGGAATGTTTTTAACTAATAAACGCAGTTCTGGAACTTTTAAAAAAATATATAAATAACACTTTTTAATGCAAATGTTCTTAAAAATGTTTTTAAATAGTTTGAGCCTTGTTTATTTGGAGGGGGGAGGGTTGAACTTCTCAAAAATTTTGAAATATTCAAATACTTCTATATAAAATATAATGCTATGATAAGTGTCATCTTGTGCTCATATTTCTCATAGAGATAATGTCTGTATCGAGTTTGAATGTTCATCAATGTTTTGCAAAAAAAAAAAAGAAATTATCATTAAAATATAAATTAAATTATTTTTTAATGACACACTATATACAAGAAATAATATTGGAAATACAATTTAATGGTATGATAGGCCTGTCCTCCTTATGAACAGGACAATATGAAACATTCGAGTCCCGCTCGGTTTTCATGAACGAAAACTTTGCACTTTAATTAATTTCAGGTATTTTACATTTTTTTTGAAACGGTTAGGAATGGAATGCAAAAGGGTTTAAACTTCGTTTTTTAATAATACTCAACGTTTCCCCATATAACAGATTATAAGATGAAGGACTCATTTTCTGAACCTTGACACATTTTGTGCAATTATTATTCTGTGTATAAAAACAATGATCAGGCTATTAAAACGTAAATACAAAATGGTTGTTTGTTTTATACAAAGTCACATTGTGTTATCTGCTGTTCCACCGTGGGGAATCGAACTCCGGATTCTAGCGTTGTAAGTTCGTAGAGTTACCGATTCCCATCGGGGACAAAAATGTTTTTCTCGAAATATGCTAATAATAATAATATTTTCACAATCTATTTTTACTAGTTTTTTTAAAAAAAAACAGTAATGATTCAAAACGATGACATTGATAAACAAAGGAATGTGTATCATCTTGGGACACAAGCACCGTCCAGATAGAGACTTGTAACAAGTTGTACGCCGGCCGTGGTAAGCAAAGTGTGGCGTCTTGTAACAGGAGATAATCCACGAACATAAAGATCAGGCAACAGAATGAAATTTAACCAAGAAGGATAACCGTCTGGAAAAGCAACACAAGTCACGTGTACACAAGTTGCTTTCACGACATATCTATTCAACAGTTGCATGCATACCTCAAGCAGGTGGAAAATGGAAAGTTTATTCATGCTATTCCATTACAAGACATAGGCCATAGGATGCAAACGCATATAGATTTATGTGCGATCGGACTGTTCACACTGGCGCTTAAAGCCCGTCGTACCGGTACATTAACCTTCTGCAATGGAAACTACGCTATAGAAATTTTGTCAAGATACACGATCGTCATACTGAACATGACAGACGTGGCGACATGGACTGTAATTATTTGATAAGGCTCCAAAACTGTTTTAATATAACGTGCACAATATCTGTAAAATACTAATTTCCGTGAAAATAAAAAATAACTTGATGGTCCTGGTGCACCAAGTTGATTCATATTTTCTTGTTTTTAAGTACAAGGAATATCCTCGATCTAAACTCTACCTACGGAGTAACAAACGATATCAAAATGTAGTACTGATACCTTTCGTTCCACTCCGACTGTATATGGGCTGTGGTTGTCACGTCTACATATTCCAAATCGTTTTAATACTTACTAAACCCATTGTTTTATATTAACAATTCAAACATATTTCTATTCTATTTTTTCTTGTAACATATTTTAAACTGAAGAGTTCACATTTGGATATGTAAGCTAAAAGGTTCGTGTAAGATGTAAAGCTACTGTTTTTTTTTCTGGTTTAATTGTTAGAGCGTTTTGGTGGGGACGATGACCCGAAAGTAACTACAAACACTTACTAATTTACAATGTATTCTAAGGCGTTGTCGTTATAAAGAGTGACATGAATTTAAAGTGACATAGGAAGACAGCGAGAAGCTGATCGAAAGGGGTTTTAGTTTCTTGACACCAGTACTTGTATATTTATACATTCACAGGTAGACGGAAGCACGTCCCTCCGAGCTTTCTAACAGGATGTGGAGAGTAAATAATGAATACAATTATTAAGTTTTAACAAAATAAAGTACTAATTTGTAGCACAAAACTACTAACCTGTAACGCCATTATGTAGATTTAATATGGATGGGTGAAGTTTGTGGGTGCGTGTTCTTTTTGCACGTGCTGTACGCACTAGTGTGTTTTATTATCATCACAAATCTGTCAGATTGGAAGAACATGTTTGTGCAAGCATCTGTTTTTACACACATGGCCCAAAACAGACGTAAAACAAAATGAATTAATATTATAATTTTTCCAACTGTTCTGATTCCATCAATACCGATGACTCTTTTTCTTTGGTTAAATTTCTAAATAACAGAAATACAAACAAACATACGTGTGATGACATCAAATGGTTGAAGTTTTTACACATATAAAGATGTTTTCAATACCCTTCCAAATATAACAAAGGTATTTGATCCATATATATATATCTTTTTAAATCACTGATCTTTACCCCAATGTTACATTACATCAGCAGTAATTTAAAGACCTAAACTCAAAAACTTTTATTGGATATTAAATAATGTCCGAAAAACAAATAGCCGATGTTCAGCTGGACAGTGCATTGTATATTATATTTATGGCAAAGCTACTAAGGTTATATGTTATCGTCTGTAAATTTAAACAATAGTCCAGTAGAAAGACAAACATCCACGCTAATGAATTGACTGTCACTCTTAAAATGCACCCGCAGCTCAAAGTGCAAGAAATATTTTGTGGTATTGCACGTATTCGAACCTGGATTACCAGCTCTACCACACGGCCAACCAGAATCCGAAAAAAAAGTATCTAGCTCATAATATAGGACTAACGATATACGTTAAAAGTCTTAGTGTTCTTCTACTATATTCATCCACTAAATTTCGCCCGAAAATCTGTTTGAATGTAATCAAAATGATCAAGAAAAAATAATACTTAGATTTTCAAGTTCTTCGCATTCACGGGGATGTCACGAGTTTATTCCCCAAGCTCTCAATCATAGGGTTCATGTCGTCACACCAGGTTGTACTCATGCTTGTAATTTTTTTTTCATGAATGAAAGCACTTTTCGTAGCTCAAAATTGTCCACATGGTCGTTTTACGTTTCAGTAACCTTCGTGAGTAAAACCAGTTTTCTACTTAGTGAGTTAGGTTCAATGGCTGAGAACGTTCTCCCCAAGGACTTCAATAATTTTCAAATAACTCAGAATAACCTCTAAAATTCTTAATCTCATTTTTCCCTTTACTTTTTCCAGAATCTTCTTCAAATTTAGCAACAATACTTGTAACAAAAAACAAAACAAGACACTATTCTCTAATGGATAGTTTAGGCAGACTGGAGGTGAAAGGCGGAAGACTTTCGAAACGTCACCAATATGTTCCTGCAAGTGCTTCTGTGATAAGCATTTGCAGCCCATTTCACAATCAACTCAACCTAAGACACTCTTTAATACTTGATGACTAGATCAATACGATTTTCTTAGAATTATAAAATGTAAAATTAAGTGGCCAAATGGTTAAAGTTATCTGAATTTTATATGAAATACCAGTTTTGCATTACAGGATAAAATTAACAACTGACACGTGTAGAAGATTTTCGCATAATGTATGTGTGTCAAGCGGCACAGAAGAAAACCTTTTACAAGAGATAAATCACGACCTTGAGAAATAGTTTTCTTGTTATTCTTTCTGCTGCTTTTTTTATGACATGAAAACTCAAAAACCAAAATAATGGAGTCAAGCAATTTTACTGAGATGACTATAAGTATTATTAATAACTAGTAGTAATTTAAAAAATATATAATTCTAGTGTAACCGATGTTATCATTACCCCCTTGAAGCTAGATTTTTTACAGAAATTTTTGTTCATTTAAATTAAAAAGCTTGGTTACACGGCGAAACATGAATTACCAGCCAATAATAGATAAACAATAAATATAACAGTTGGAACCTTATTGTATTTAAAACTTGGTTATAAATACAACCTTCCTATGTCAAGTGAAACACTGCATTAAAAAAACACAAGTAAAGAAAAAAAAACTTTTAAAAAAGGAAATAAATATAGGGATGGCTAATATCAATCCTTCAAAAAGGATAGTAGAGATGGCATTTGCACCATTCCCACATAATAGCACAAAAAAGAATTAACACATAGCAATATATATATATATATATATATATAACTATTCAATCATAATTGTTTAAATTATCCTATTTTGTCTAACATTCTACTGCGTTATTATGTAGAATTTATGCAAATGCCATCCGTACTATCTTCTTTGCATTGTTTTTGAAGAATTAATGTTAGCCATCCCTACATTTACTTCCTTTTTTTGAAAAGTTTTTCTTCACACTTTGAATAGAAGTTATGATAAGAATATCATCTTTTTAGTCTTTTTTGTTCTCTTAGTTGAAGGACGGTCTCGCATGGACAGCGAAGCATGGATACATTATGTCCCTGTATACAAACTAATTTCACATGTATATATATATATATATGTATATGTCTTGTTTATGCTGTCAAAGGAACATATATAAGTCAACATAGTTTTCATGTGGAATTTGCCGTTTCTTAAATACAAGAATTTGCATAATGCTTTTCTTTACAGCTGTTCTTAATATATTCCTGTGATCAAAAAAAGTTCAAAATTTCCATAGGTCTTCTTCACAGAAAGTGGAGGTTTTGAAAGAAGGTTTGACAATAATTGTAATTTCTTTCTTTTAAAAGATGTGTCAATAGAGTGTTTGATTACACGTTTTCAATTTCAAAGAGACTATAGTACATTAGTCTATCCGTTTGCATATACCTTAACTTTCAAAGATCTAAAGTGCTTTAAGATTTTCCCCAAACTGTGCGAAACAATTCTTCTCGGGGATTACGTTGACAGTTTGTTTGTTTGTTTTGAATTTCGCGCAAAGCTACACGGGGGCTATCTGCGCTAGCTGTCCCTAATTTAGTAGTGTAAGGCTAAAAGGAAGGCAGCTAGTCATCACCACACACCGCCAACTCTTGGGCTACTATTTTACCAACGAATAGTGGGATTGACCGTCACATTCTAACGCCCGCAGCTGAAAGAGCGAGCATGTTTGGTGGGACGGGGATTCGAACCCGCGACCCGCAGATTGCGAGTCGAGTGCCTTAATCACCTGGCCTTGCCGGGATCTTTACGTTGACAGATTAAAATAGTCAGATTTTATTTTAAATTCCCTTAGCTGGTATTTTAGTAGGTCTAAAAGTGTGTATAACTTAAAGATGAGACTGGTATGTTAACATATCAAGTCTTCAAATTATACTCGTTGCTGGAACTTCTACATCAGCAATTAACTTCCCAATAAGGATTTTTTTCTTCTCATTTAAACTTATGTTTTCTAGAAAAACACATAATAACATGAAATTTTCTACCAGAGTAAGATCATCTATTGAAAGTACATGGCGAACAAAGATTTCTACATCAAAATCTTGTCATCGATCCGACCCTTGGTTTCAGATACCCCAAAACCGAGTATTTTTCATATTGCTAAACGTATGTTAAAGCTTTAGTATATTTTATCAAGTAAAATATCCAAAGCCTACAAGCGCAACTGGTGGACTAGGAAACAAAATATTCGCTACTTCGGGTGTGTAATTAGATCTAAGGAAAGATTGGTAGAGATTCTGATGCGTAAGATCGAAGGAAGAAGAGTAAACAGCAGGCAGAGATTCACTTGGTTCAATGACTTTAGGAAATTGATTGGAAATGAGAGGTGTCAATAATGAAAGTTGGTGCAAATAGCGAGGAATGTTTGCTTGTTGTTAAGCACAAAGTTACTCAAAGGGTATGTGTGCTGTGCCCAACACAGGTATCGAAACCCGAATTTTAGCGTTGTGAGCACACAGACTTACCGCTGGGCCACTAGGGAGTAAACAGCGCGAAATAGAGAACAATGGAGGATTGTAATCGTCAACCAGTCATCAATGGGACGGAACCATTGATGATTGATTGGTTCAAATATAATGTTTAAAAAACACCGCTAAATTAGAACAAACTGGCCCTTAGTAGAGCAAAATACACTTGTTTGAGGATTTGTAAAGAGCGTCGTAGTTTTACTTGTTTGTTTCCAGATTTTGTCTAACATTTAAAGATTTCGAACAGTTTTGGTGTAATCTTGCGCTGATGCTCTTTGTAAATATGGTTGAAAAGCGACAGTTTTGGTGTAATCTTGCGCTGATGCTTTTTTGTAAATATGGTTGAAAAGCGACAGTTTTGGTGTAATCTTGCGCTGATGCTCTTTGTAAATATGGTTGAAAAGCGACAGTTTTGGTGTAATCTTGCGCTGATGCTCTTTGTAAATATGGTTGGAAAAGCGACAGTTTTGGTGTAATCTTGCGCTGATGCTCTTTGTAAATATGGTTGGAAAGCGACACATCGTACCAGGTAACAAAATATTTTCTCTAACCTATAACACTTTGTTACAAGAAGATCTGCTACAGAAATAAAGTCTGTAGAGCACAACGTAGAGTTTAGTGTTGAATGTATAAACCTATTTACAAAGATACCAACCAACCAACCTAGTTGGCAACTTATTAACCTAACCCTTCATTTCATTCTTGATTCCACCCACAAATGAACAAAGTTTTTAAATGTTTTTGCACGAAAGCTTTACGACTTATAAAAACTAAAGTGTGAAATACAAGCACTAGAAGAAATACCTAGAGTGGATTAACGAAACTTTTATCGTACGGTTACATGAGGGTAACTACTTTCTCAGGGAGCGTCAACTCATTATAACAAAAGATAAGATAATACCCTCCTATTCTATTTCTGGAAAACTGATGGAAAAGATCAACGATATCATAAGGAAAACACGATCTGAGAAGATCAAACTCTTAAAAAAAATCACAATAAACGTTTTCATTATTTGCAAGTTGGAGAAATTTTAATTTTTCTTTTTAGAAAAGTGTTCTCAGGTACAATTTCAAAACTCATAATTTCATTTGTTTTTGGTATTGGGGATGTTCTTTAATCATTTTAAATACCATTATACGATTTTCAAAATATTTCTATTTTTTTAAGGCTTTGTTTGTGTGTTTGTTTGTTTTTTGAATTTCGCGCAAAGCTACACGAGGGCTATCTGCGCTAGTCGTCCCTAATTTAGCAGTGTAGAGAGTTAGACTAGAGGAAAGGCAGCTAGTAATCCCCGCCCACCGCCAACTCTTGGGCTACTCTTTTACTAACGAATAGTATGATTGATCGTCACATGTTTGGTGTGACGGGGATTCGAACCCGCGACCCTCAGATTGTGAGTCGAGTGCCCTAACCACCTGACCATGCCGGGCCTTTTTTTAAGGCATTTGTCATCAGAATATTGACCCAAGAATATTAATATCCAACATGATGAAGCTGAAGTCTTACCTATAGTGAAGTATATATCGTACGAAGAATGGGGTACCAATGTAACTTTGTGACACGTAAGATCAGTATTTGAATTATCTTGTTTTAATTCTTGATGCTATAAAACAATCTTATGAAAACACAATCAATGGTTACTTTTGCTTTTCCTATTGCATATTTAGCATGATTTAACATTATCTCTATCATGATCTTACGTGGAAGTCATTACTCTTAATGGTTATCTATTAAAGATCATTTCTGACTGATCTTTCTCCGAGTGCTTTACTTCCTTCTTAGGCCCGGCATGGCCAGGTGGTTAGGGCACTCGACTCGCAATCTGAGGGTCGCGGGTTCGAATCCCCATCCCACCAAACATGCTCA
>NW_013667733.1:87242-96944 GCF_000517525.1 Limulus polyphemus
TTCCTTCTTAAGACACTTGAAGAAATCAAGTTTTATAGAAATGCGATTCAGTTACAAACGTACGAATCCATTTAAGCCTTAGATTATGTATAATGCTATGAAACATAGTTCCAAAGGATTTGTTTCGTAATGTAATCGTCATCGTATTACCTCAAAACTGGGATAAAACTAAAGGAAGTCTTGAAAATATATTGAACAATCATTAAGAACAGCAAGTTTGTAGGTAGAACAAGGACATCTCGGCGACTTAGACGCCGCACTTATAGCTTAAACACAGGTCATCATATGAACGTAACTTCCTACTGTATAGTCGATATGGTGGCCGCTTTCGTTGGTGTTGGATTATTCGTATTCACATGCTTTACTTGGTCTATATGTAGTAGCAGTTCGCGATGCTTGAGCGCTTTTGACAACCAGTTCAGCTCCAAAACAAAGTCGAAAGATGAAGTTATAAAAAAAAAAAGACAGTAACGCAACAAAACTGTTTGATAGAAAAAAAAACCTTCCTTAACTAGTTCGGCTTTCTTGTAGTCACCATTTAGAGTGAAGTTCGACCTTGGTGACTCACGTGTGCTCTACTAGTTTTGGATAACAGAACTGCACATATGTACCACTCGTACAGCATCTGTTCCTTGAGGCGCGGTGCCAGCGTACGAACTCGAGCGGTTCTTGATGATCTTTTCAGTAGTTTTGAGCGTGTTCTAAAGTAGCAAACACTGAATAGTGATAACTGGTACGTGGTGGTGAATACCGTAGACTTGTTCTAAACAGATTCGTGTGAGTAAACGTGTAACAACAACCTACAAATATTCAGAAAAATGTTGGTGATACATCCAAGTTGTTAATCACGGTAGACATTATTTCCATCTATCCTAGCCCTGTGTTCAAAATTCGTAATACTAACAATGAGAGTCTGCTTGTTTTCTGTAATTTAGTACCAGGCTGGTACATTGTTATCAAAGAGTCACTGTCGTAAGCTGTCACTCAAAATGGGAAATGTATGTTTACGGAGTATCCCTTACAGTTCAACAACACTTTATTTTGAAAGGTAAGGCAACTGGATGTGTTTAGTTTTGATTGTTTCGAGCTCAGAAAAAAAGGCTAAATTAGAAATCGATTTTTATAATAAAATTTTTCTTGAAGTTCAGTAGTTGAACTTCTTGGAACAATTCGAATTTTTATGTAACATTCTTTATTGTAATTCTCCAGGTCAAATCCTATTTTGAAACTATATACATTTTATGGTAAACAGTAAGTGCCGGGCGTAGTCAATTAGTTATTATATCTAGGCTGTGAACCCCAAAATTTATGGTTCGCACCAAGTTACCGCAAAATCGCGCTCCGCCTTTTGGGGACATGAGAACGCTATGAGAGTGACGGGGAAAATCTCACTGGTTAGATGCGAGTATACCAAGAGTTGGCGGTGAGTGCTGTTGGTTAGCTGGCTTCTCTATTTAGTCTTTCAATTTAAAATTAGGAACGACTATACGCTTGTGTAGTTTTAAGATAATAGTCTAAAATAAACAAGCGTACAATAGACAACGCTCTGTTGAAACAAAATGATATATTATTCCCAATTTAATTTCGTACTAAAAGTTGAGATCTCCTCAAGGACTATCGAAAGGGCGCTGATTTATGAAAGATAGCTCAGTCGATGATATCCAAAAGCTGTAGGAAATATAAAGACAAAAAAAAATCCTCAGAAGAATAGCTAAGAGGTTAAAATAAAATAAAAACAGAAATACACAAACATGTAAAGGAGAAATTAAAAACAAAAGGTTAAAATAATAAGTAAGAAAATAATACAAAAAGCGTAAGTTTTCCTTCATGGATCGTTCAAACTGTGTACTCCGTTTTTTTGCATTGGGCGTAAAATATTATGGGTTGCAAGGAAAGTTTGTTTGTTTTGAATTTTTCGTAAAGCTACACGAGGGCTATCTGCGCTAGCCGTCCCTAATTTAGTAGTGTAAGACTAGAGGGAAGGCAGCTAGTCATCAGCACCCACCGCCAACTCTTGGGCTTCTCTTTTACCAACGAATAGTGGGATTGACCGTCACATTATAGCGCCCACACGGCTAAAAGGGCGTGCATGTTTGATGAGACTGGGATTCGAACCTGCGACCCTCAGATTGCAAGTCGAGCCCCATAACCATTATTTTCTCGAAAACCCAATAATTAGCCTAAAATAGTGACTTATTAAACATCATGGTTGTAAGGATTCACACGCTGATATGTTATTTTGAAATCACCTCTTTCTCTATTTTCGATTTTTGAGAAGCTAAGCTTTTTTTAGGAATTCAGAAAGATCACCTGTAATATAATTTAAAATCAAACCTTTATTCATATTCAGCAAAATAAAATGTCTCTGAATCACAGATCATCTGAATACCTCGCCCATCCTTCTTCGCACCACCATTGTGATATTTATCCAGTTCTATTACTTGTTCGTTCACCAAAAAACATTTTACCTTCTAAGAGGACGTTTCTTTGAATCTGTACTTATAATTACCACCACAGATCTAACCACCATGTTGTCTTATTGGCTTGAGATGTGTGGTCTTCCTGTTTTTAACTTGGTTTTAACAGGACATTTTCATCTTCTTGTTTTTTAATATGTTTTTAACAGGACATTTTGATCTTCCTGTTTTTAACACGACATTTGTTAACTTAACATAGCATGGTGATCATACTAATAGCAAGAAGTCTTGTAGATGAGCACTGACGGCTTGTACTCTTGGATAGCACAGTGATATAACAGTGGCTTTGTTAGCCAGAGATAAACAGCATCCGAATTAAAAACATTTACTTGAATGAAAGTTGTTTTCTGTGAGATTTAAAAACTAACAGTGTCTATTAAAACTATAATCACTATTGATTTACCGCGTACTGCATAAAAACCACCACTTGGAGTCCAGAATCCATCATCTTTGTACAAACTTTACAGTTATCTTCCCATTAATATTAACTAATAAATTATTCGGTAGGCTTTGTTCATGGACATTTCTCAAAATAATAGTTTTTTTTTTCTTCCACAAACCAGTAAACTAGTAGTTGTACACTTTCCATAGGAAGGTCCTTAATAGAATTTTATTATCAACGTATTACAAAAGACATCACAACGAGAAGTAAAAAATAGGCACAAAACAAATTCAGCATTGAAAACTAAACACAAAATATATAAAAACCTTTAAGCGTTTTGTGATTTAAATATTTTTTAGATACTTTACCTTTTCCTAAAAGCTTTGTTTTATATCAATTTAAATCCTTACTTTCATTGTTTCATTTAATGTATAATATTTTAATTTGTTTCTGTGATTTTACGTATCACCCTCTTCTATATGGACCGGGCGTGGCTTAGTTGTTAGAGCCCCCGATGGTTCGTGGCTCTCGTCCCGTTGTTGGAAGAACGCGCTCTGCACTTTAGGTCATCTCTTACTATTCGGTCAGACAGGAGGAACCCGAGAGTTTTCGGTGGATATCGTTAACTACCTTGCCTTCCTTCCCTCGACCCTATCAGTTCAAGCCTAGAAATATTTCTTATCGCTGTAGAATGATTAATAAATAGTATTTTTTTTCCATTTCTTAAGTAATTTGTTTATACTCCAGTTGGTCCAAAGTAAGATAATTTTTAACGATACGCTTCACGGAAGTTGGGTCGCTTACCATTGTTAGCTGAAATTATACATTTTGAAACGTGTACAAATAAATAATTGGATGGCAGTGAATGCGGAATTTAACTGAAATGTGTAACAAGAGGTTGTTTTCGTTGTTATTTTCTTAGTTCAAAGCCACACAATAGGCTATGTCCATGGGGAATAGAGCCCCGGAATTTAGCGTTCCAATTCCGTAAACTTACCGCTGACCCACCAGAGGGCTATGAGGTTGCAAGACGTAGGGCTAACTTTTTTGTTTGAGATTTTTTTGCACAAAGTTATGTAAGGGTTATCTGTTCATAGCCGTTCTTAATTTCGAACTGGTAAACTAGAGGGAAGACAAATAACAGCACCCATTACCTACTCGTGAGCCACTTTTCTCTCACTTTATAGTAGGATTTGCTGTAGCTCTTATAAAGCACTTACTGTACCTATTTTTTTTTTTTTACTTTGCAGTAACGGAACGCGAACTGAGAACTCGTTGAGTTAGCAAGTCAAAAACACAAATGTCTTTCGCACTTCCAACTGTACCGAGATATTGTATTTGAAAATATTTTAGTAATTAACTATTCCCCAATACTTGATAGTTTCATTTGCTACTTGTCCATTTTCACGTTACCGAGCGTGGCCTAGTATTTAAGTGCCGGCATGTGTATCGAAGGTCAACGCTGGAGCTCGCGATATACCACTGAAACGTGCTCTGGGCTTTCAGCTCTGGGTGTGTTACAAAAACGACAGTCAATCCCCTTATTTAATTCATAATAGCCATGTAGGCGACAAGTGATACTGGCTAATTGCCCTTCTTTAGAGACGACCCGCTGTGTGTCGTATGAAGAACATTTCAGATAGAATCTGAAATGATTGTATTCTCGTTTAACAAGAATCGTCGAGAACGCTGACATGTTTCTTACTATGCAATGCATAACCTAACTTTATACAGTATACATATGTAACAGCACATCCACCCGAGCGAAGAAAAAGCCTAAATTCTGTTTTCGCACAAATAATAATTGATATCATAAACACAGCAAAATAAAGAAACTTAGCATTGCTCACATTGTATGATTGTATTCGTGTTGTGTAAAACTCAATTTACATTCATCTTAGTTCCTGATTCACCACCTCAAATTTTGTTCATTGTAATTCAGATGATTCTTAGATGGATTAGGAGCCTAACTGAATGTAAGTTCAGTTTTACACTGCATTCATAAAATGATGTAATTTGAGTATTGTCGATTTGCTTTCATCTACAGCTTGTTCTAAAACAGAATTTGGGCTTTTTTTCACTCAGGATACTGCTAATATTATAACTTACACTGTAAACATCACTGTTTAACTAGACTTTTCACACAGGGAAGTAGTAAACAGATCAGGATACTGCTATTATCACAACTTACACTGTAATCATTACTGTTTAACTAGACTTTTAAAGGGGAAGTAAACCATACAGGGAAGTAGTATACAGATCAGGATACTGCTAATATTACACACATTATCCAGAAGGTTACATTAGCTGAGAAAACGTGTTCCTTTTAAAGATGACAAAATATATAAAGAGCCAGAAGTAGCAGTGACACCAGCTAACACTCTCGCTCTGAGCTGAGCAAAGCGAAATGTACTCTGGGAACGAGAGTAACCAGACTTTTTATTTTTATTAATCGATGTTCTTTCTCATTCACTGCTGACGTGGCATGTTTCAAAAATATACATTTATTTAGTGCTTAGAAAATTAAGTAAATGCTTCACCTAAGTCTACCCATATTATTGAATTCATTGCTTAATGCTGCCCCAGTGGCACAGCGGCAAATCTGCGGACTTATAACGATAGAATCCGGGTTTCGATACCCGTGGTGAGAACAGATAGTTTGTCGTGTAGCTTTGTGATTACCTATAAAAACAAATGCTTCATGCTGTTAGCGCTAGGGCAAGTATAAATTGAAAAAAAAATGTGCGAGAACTAAAGTAAGGATCTGCTAGTCGTGGTTGCTACGTGCTCGCGTTGCTAGTGCGTAGTTCAACGTTTGCTGAAGTACTTGGCACGCTCACGTTTTAGAGTTGCTTTTCTCAACAGCGAATAACAGTGAAATACAAGTTATTTGGAACTTCGTTTTAAAACATGTTGTAATTTCTTTTTAGAAATTAAACTTTTCAAATGTTTGCACTAAACTTTTCGTAAAACAAGAATATATGCACCATTTATTTTTGGTCTCCGCAGAGAGACATACTATATTCTTCTATCATTTCTTCTTCTTCTTTGACCACTGGAGGACAGTGATAAGTCTCCGGACTTGCCATGCTCGCCCCTCAGTGTCACAGCGGTATGTCTGCGGACTTACAACGCTAGAAAGCGGGTTTCGATACCCGTGGTGGGCAGAGCACGCATATAACATTGTGAAGCTTTGCGCTTAACAACAAACAAACTAAAATTCGGGGCTCGATTCTCCATGGTGGACACAGCAGATAGCCCAATGGGGCTTTCTAAAACAAACAAATACATATTTTTATTCTTCTTCCAAACACTTTTCAATCGATCGCCATTCCTTTATTTCTGGGCGGATTGACTTGAAACTTGGTACGGTTATACCTTGGTCTAATTCTTCCTTATACGCTTTTTTATTCTTATTTTTCTTTAATACTTTTTAAGGACTTTATGGGGTTAAAGGTAAAATAACTCAAAAGTGTATATTTTGGGCTCTTGTACGGTCATATTTACAAATATACTTTTTACAGATCCTATATACATAGATATAAAAATTTGGGATACACCTATTTTTGGTTATTTAGGAGAATAAAAATGTTAGATAAATCCATAATTTTAGGGGTTTTGGTCAGTAACTTAGCCTTGTTTCGAACAATTTGCATGGAATTTGGTACAAAGATATATTTTTGACAAGTAACACACATTGATAATCAAAAATGTTGGACTTGCCCATTTTAACAATTATAGATGCCACAAAAAGTATAATTTTAGTTTTTTTACCATTACTCCGTCGTATTTCGGCCACTTTACATGGGATTTGGTAGAAAGATACCTTCCTGCAAGAGTCCCAAGCAGTGGTTATGACAGTTTTCAATTTTTCTGGTGTTAAAATTGGCCCTTTTGGTATTGCGTAGCGGAGAATGTTGATCTGTTTAATTTTCTTTCTATTTCTGGACAAAGATTAGGGATCCTAAAAAATTTGACATTTCTTGGAAAACTTTACGCGGCTATAAAATGAAATTAGTCAAAGTTGGTGAGCTTTTGTAACTTGGACTGCAGTGTTATCAAAAGCAGGATGCACTTATAACTCACCCTATATATATATATACTTACATTCATATTAAACCCGTTTTGAGTTTATAGGTTTTGTGAATAATGGAAATTTACTTACGTTGCATTTAAAAATGTTGTTATTGAAAGCTTAAATTACATTACATTTGTAGATGCTGGCTTTACATTTCAGTAGCATTTATAGTTTATATTGAACTGTCATTTTGGTTTAACATGTTATTATCGTTTCATAATATCCTTTTATTGACATGTTTTTTAAAGAGATTATGGTTGTAATAGACAGTCCAACATTTATAGACTGTCCAACAATTCCGTATGAACGGGAGATCCTGGTTGTAATAGACAGACTAACAGTTACCTATGAACGGGAGGTTCTGGTTGTAATAAACTATCCAACAGTTAGAAATGAATGGAATTCTAATTATAATAGACTGTCCAACAATGATGTGTGAACGGGAGATCCTGGTTGTAACAGACAGTCTAACTGTAACTATGAACTGAAGGTCCTTGGTTCTAATAGGTTATCCAACAGTTACATATGAACGGAATGTCATGGTTGCAATAGTCAATCCAACTGTTACATGTAAACTGAAGGTCCTGGTTGTAATATAGAGAGTCCAATAGTTACATATGAACGGGAAGTCCTAGTTGCAATAAATAGATCAACAGTTACGTATGAATGGTAGGTTCTGGTTGTAATAAACATCCCAATATTTAAATGTAAACGGAAGATTCTGGTTGTAATAGACAGTTTGATAATCACATATAAACGGGAGGCCCTGGTTGTAATAGACAGTCCAACAGTTGCATGTGAATGAGTTAACTTCTTGTAACAAACAATTCTACATATTTCTGTATAGTCTTACTTGTAATAAACAGTCCAATAGTTAAAACGAATTCTGGTTAATACAAGCAGTTCAACATGTACGTTGGAACAGGTGTATTGTGTTTAACAATCAGCCCAATAGTTACATTCGAGTAGGTCTCCTTGTTCTAATACACAATTCAAGGGTACACTTGAACATATGACCTTCTTGTAATATACAGTTAAATAGTTCAAATGGAACAGATATTCTGGTTGTTAGAAACAGTTCAACAGCTACAGGTAAACAGAAATATTGACCGTAATAGACATCTGAAGAGCACGCGTGTAAACACTTATGGTGTCCCATAAGGGAAAGCCCAAGAGGACGGATGTAAACATTTCTCGTAAACACGACAGACAGCCCAAGAATACCCATGTAAACACGTGTCTTAGACATGACAGACATCCCATGTAAACTGGTGTCTTTCCCATAAGGGAGAGCCCAAGAGGACGGATGTAAACATTTCTCGTAAACACGACAGACAGCCCAAGAATACCCATGTAAACGTGTGTCTTTCCCATAAGGGACAGCCCAAGAATACCCATGTAAACGTGTGTCTTCCCCATAAGGGAAGCTCAAGAATACCCATGTAAACTGGTGTCTTTTCCATAAGGGGCAGCCCAAGAGCACCCATGTAAGCACTTGTCTTAGACACGACAGACAGCCCAAGAATACCCATGTAAACATGTGTCATAGACACGACGACAGCCCAAGAATACCCATGTAAACGTGTGTCTTTCCCATAAGGGACAGCCCAAGAATACCCATGTAAACTGGTGTCTTTCCCATAAGGGACAGCCCAAGAGGACAGGTATAAGCATTTCTTAGATGTAACACAGCCCAAAAATACGCATGTAAACATATGTCTTGACCATAACAGATTGTCCAATAGTCGGACCTCTCCAAAATATGATCAGGTTGTAAAAAGTCCTTTGGAGCAGCGGTAAAACAGTGGTTTTCTTTACTAAAACCCAAAAATTATTTAATTATTTAAAAATTATTAAAAATTTAAAAACATATTTTTTTCAAGAAGTTTTATGTGAATGAGACACATTTTATAATTACTTTAAAAAATCAATTAGATGAAAGCTGAGCTTCATTTAGGTTTCCTTTTTTATAAAATTCTAAATGTATTCAAAATCAGTTGAGTTAAAATCATTGATTGAGTCAGAAAACGAAAAGGATGGTTAAAATGGAACAAAAAGTCCGACTATTCTCTATGTACTTCCTCCTTTGAGACACGAAAGAAATCTTAAAAAATGGTTTCTGATTTCGCATAAAACTATTCAAAGTGTATTTGTGTTGGCCGTACTTGCTTTTGGATTGATATACTTCAGGGAGGGCAGCTAGTAAACAGCATTCTCCGACAACTCTTGGACTGCTCTAATTGAATAGTTGGGTTTGACCGTCGCTTTTATAACGCACCCATGGCTCCAAAGTCCAGAGCTCCGTTTTGCAGGTTCACGGTCCGGCAGGCTAACCACTAGGCCACGCCCTGTTCAGGAAAAATAACAGCTAATCAATCACATTTACAGGAAAGTGAAATAAACGAAACAAGTTATTATCAGTTGAATCGCTGTTATATTATGTTCAGTTTAAATTGTCTCTTTTTATACATAGATATTTTTTTCTTGCCCCTGTGTTTAAGATAACTTTCTATTATACAAGAAGAGAACAAAAGAAAGTTGGTCGAAGTTACCATTCTTTCAAACACTTGTATTATCATTTCTGGTTTTAAGTCCTCGATTGATTCGTGCATATCCACATTCAAGCTGCTTTCTTAATTCAGTCTTTGGGCCCGGCATGGCCAGGTGGTTAAGGCACTCGACTCGCAATCTGAGGGTTGCGGGTTCGAATTCCCGTTCCACCAAACATGCTCGCTCTTTCAGCTGTGGGGGCGTTATAATGTGAC
>NW_013667733.1:97415-113282 GCF_000517525.1 Limulus polyphemus
CTTACACTGCTAAATTAGGAACGGCTAGCGCAGATAGCCCGCGTGTAGCTTTGCGCGAAATTCAAAAACAAAAACAAAACAAATTCAGTCTTTACATGCATCTATATATATATATATATGTACATATGTATATTTTAAGAGAGAGAGAGACTGTTTATATACACAAAAAATAGTATTATTGTAATTTGAATTTCTTTAAAATCGCATATTAAATGTTTTATAGAGCCCTAAGTCATGTATAGAGTATGCTTTGGTGTGTATTTTCTTAAGTCTCAAAGAGCCTCTTCACGGTTCGTTGTGTGTCTTATTATTGAGTGCATCTATTTTTCCGGACTTGTGGTTGTGAATTTTAAATCATGTTTTCATGATTTACCTTGAATTCATACTGGTAAGTTGTGCTAGGTCGTTGTTCTTAAAACCCGCATTCCACCATCATATCTTCTCCAGTTATGTGTACATCTAGAGAACCTTTGTTAATTTATAACATTTCCTTAATGAGCTGTAATTATACTCCTGATGGAATAGCGACATCCTTGTCTATCTTGAAGAGCTTAGTAATTATCTCAGTACAACAACCAGTTTTTAAAAATAACTGATAAAAAACCGGAATCAAAGTATTGTGCAAAGGAAAGCGAAGACAGCTTCCTGGTTCAAAATGGCAAAAAATTGAGTCGTGTAAGACAAAGTGAGAAAAGCTACTTGGTACAAAATGGCTGAAGATTGAGTAGTGTAAAGCACAGCGAGGAAAAATTCTTCGTACAAACTGTCCAAATACTGAGTCATTTTGGTACAAAATATCCTCTTGATATCCTCTTGGTACAGATTGATCAAGAACCTGTTTGTTTGTTTGTTTTGAATTTCGCACAAAGCTCCACGAGGGCTATCTGCGCTAGCCGTGCATAATTTAGCAGTGAAAGACTAGAGGAAAGGCAGCTAGTCATCACGACCTACCGCCAACTCTTGGGCTACTCTTTTACCAACAAACAATGGGATTGACCGTAACATTATAACGCCCCCACGGCTGTAAGGTCGAGCATGTTTGGTGGGAAGGGGATTCGAATCCACGACCCTCAGATTGCGAGTTGAGCGCCCTGACCACCTTTCCATGCCAAGCCCGATCAAGGATTGAGTCGTACAAAACAAAGCGAGAAGAGTTTCTTCGTACAAAATGGCTAAAGATTGAGTCATGTAAAAAAAAAACGCATAGAAACAACTGAATATTAAATTTTTTCCCCATACTGTATAAAATGCATGGAAACTACGACTTGTTTAAGGTATAATAAATACAATTATTACAAGTTTTATAAAATCTTCTTGGATCATATCAAATATCAGAAAACGATATACAATACAGTCAGTATACAATAGCGAAACGAATTTTGAAAAGAATAGTTTCTTGCTAATTATGTTTACCGTATGAAAGTGAGGAACTGCGTTTATTTTTAAATATCAAACTAGTTGTCGGCATTGGTGCAAGTTAGACGTCTCTCTATTTATATTATTGTTAGCAGTTTGCTTCGTACGTTTGTATTTGGTTTTAGTTTTGTTTCAGAGTTTAGCGGAAAGCTACACAAAGCTGCCCTTAATTTTGAACTGACTGATTAGAAAAAAAGGCACCTAGTCAACAATGGGATTTCATCGTTGTTGACTAGGTGCAAATAATCCTGAACTATGATTCCTTATATTCACAATTCGAGCAGTAGTAGGTCACGCCCAGTCCAATATTTTGAATAATATATATATAGCTCTGTTAACTTTGTTCGTTATAAATTAAAATGTTAATATTTTTTTCTGGGTCGAATACGATCATGCCATGGTACAAAATGGCGGTTTTAAATCTACTACATTTGTGGGATATTTTTGCATGAAGTGATTCAAGCACCAACATAGTTTTGGCCGTGAACTATCTGGATTATTACACCAGGATGTTTGTACAAAGTCGATATATTTATTGTTTTACAGTGTAACCCAAGTTGCTTGAGCTATATTTATAAACGTATATGATTGTCAAATCAGGTCTGTGCGGGAAAATATTTACCCTTGAGTGATTTGCTCTGATTCTTCTTACTCATGTGGTTTTCCTTCATCGTAGGTGGGTGTATACACAATTCTACCTACCCTGCAGTACCTAGTTTAAAAAGGAGCTGTCCTAACGAAACTAATAGCGCTTTTATATGCCCAAAGGTAGCTCGTTGTTGGAAGACCTGGCAAACTTTTTAACGCTGGAGGGGCACGGATTGACTCTGTGGTAGAGCTCTAGGTTTTGGAGATGGAGAGCCGAGTTTGGATCCGTGCGATACCACAAAATATTTCCCAGTTTTATCTGTGAGTGCGTTATAAGAGCGACAATCAATCCCGTAGTGTTGATGGATGGGTAAGAGCGTGCCAGTGATTGACTTAGTTTCCTCTGGTCAGTAGTTCAAAAGACCTGGAATGTTTCTTCTTTTTTTTTTCGATTTTGTTCGTTTGTTGTTAAGCACAAAGCTACACAATGAGTTTTCTGTGCTTTTGTCACCACAGGCATCGGACCCGACTTTTTAGTGTTCCCTCAAAATTATTGCTGGGCTACCGGGGGACTTTTGTTTCGAGTAGATAGCAGTTAACGGTTTCGGATTTAGAAAATAATGAAATTACAGCTAGTTAAATAAATATGTGTTAATATATATTTGAAACTTCAAATCTTCGTTTACATTATACCAGCACTTGTTTTACGTTATATAAACTATATTCGCGAACAGTTATAAACTACTTACACTCAACGCTAAGGGTCGCTCACCTGATAATGTTTCAGTTACAAAATCAACAAGTCCCTTTACCGAAAACTATTAACACCATAGTGGTTGTTTTTCTCAGTTACTATGAAAAGCATAGCTGGGATAAAGCTATATTTTAGAAATTGCTTGAGCATTTGTTGCACAGAAACATATATATACACATATTATGATATCACTAAACTCAAAAGACTCAAAGTAGGCAACATCAAACAAAGGAAAACTGGTTAAAAACCTGTTGCTTGAAATATAAAATAATTCATAAATCAAATAAACATGTCAACGTAATATGATCTGGAGGGGAGATCATTAGCTGTATTATGCGCTAAATAACAATACGTGCTCCTAGTCAGGCCGATATATACAATTCTTTACATCATTTACTAAGTTCTGATCCGTGTAGGTAGTTTAATTTGATTACAAATTACTGATTATGTGTGATAATATATGGTATCTATTACTTGCGCAGTTCAACAGAAATTTCCACCTGAAAATGTACCAAATCGAAACGTTAATGACAAATGATGTTCAATTTACATCACAAGGACAAAGTTCTTGTGAAATGGAAAAAGAACAAGAAAGCATTAAATAACTAGAGGGGCACTCAGTAGAGTGCATACCTCCACCACACAGCATTGATCATATTCGGACTTCAAAAAATAAAAAAAAATATGTCCTTATGTCCGTCGTTATCAATGGAACGGATCATTTTTGGCAGGACAATGAGGAATAATATTTTACATATCTCCAACAAATGTCATTGAAATCTAATCTTTTTTGACTGAGTTATAGAGCAAAAATAGTGTGAACAGATTTTAACAGATAGGGATTTTATGGATATTTGTAACCTTGAACTTCTAAAAACTAATCACCTAAATGTTGGGCGAAAACAGGGGTGAAAACATAATCTCCGTTCACCTTCGACGGCGGAGGTAATTAGGGAAGTTCCATTTTTCAAATTAACTGTTGCTTCCTCTCCTGCGATTGGTTCTATGATAACTGCACATGTAGCGTGTCTATAAGATATGCTCATAATGTTGCATTTCATTTATGCCTATCGCTTACTACCGAAATCAAAGTTATTTTTGTAGTTCCTCTGCCCCTCCCTCATCTCTATGTCTCCTTTTTTTAGGACTAGTCTCTATACGTATAACGATGTGGTAAAAAAAGCAAAAAAAATGCAGCATATATTTATTATGCCCCACTAAACCATTGGGTATGTTCCCAAGATAACCTTAGAACTTAACTGATTTTCTTTGAGTTAAGCCTTTAAGGCTGTTGTATATATAATAAAAATCTCGTGTATGATAATAATATAAAGTGAAAACAATGTATGAACTTTTCTTATTTCGAAGGATGCAGAGACAATAAGACATTTCATACTGGACTCTTAGAGCTGTCACTCAGCCCCCCAGTGGCACAGCGGTATGTCTGTGGACTTACAATGCTAGAAACCGGATTTAGATACCCATGGTGGGCAGAGCACAGATAACCTATTGTGTAACTTCAAATAACAAACAATCCATCACTCAAACCAATTTAGTATATCTTCCCCCGTATGGATCCATCGGAATGGCAACACCAGAAACTGGAAACATTTTAACTTGCTACCATATTTACTTTATAGGCTTAGATAGCTTGGGTCTCCCAATTTAGTGAAGTGGAAATACGAATGCTTTACTCTGCCATTGCCGTGCTAGTTGGGCTAACTCTGATGTGGGTAAGAACAAAGTAGAGGACATGGCATTCAAAAACTAAAGCAACCCGATCCAAAAATGCTTTTCTTCCATCTTCTTCTTCTGTTCTGCTCCTATTTTTCATCAGATAATTATGTTACTGAAAACCATTATTCTTTTATTAATGGAAAAGACAATCGTCAGGGATGGATTGTTGGGAGGGGGGCGTCTTATAAAGTTGAAACACTACCTCACCTGCTCTAACACTTTAACTTAGGTATCCACGGCAAGGGATGGATTGTTGGGAGGGGGGGCGTCTTATAAAGCTGAAACACTACCTCACCTGCTCTAACACTTTAACTTAGGTATCCACGGCACAGCGTGTGAATGAAGTATCATACATTTTTCCGTCCTTCTTTACTTGAACTTTCGCAACATATAATAAAAGTCACTTGCACATAAAACGACCCATCAACCGTACGAAATAAACTAGGTATAGATAATGAGATCTAAGACTAATAACCGAAAAGTCGACACAGAACTGGTCATTATACTTACCGAGAAAACTTGACCATGTTTGTTTCTTGCTCTACTTCTTGCAGACAACTGCAAAGAACACATTTAAATGTAGTATCATCTACTTTTGCGCAACCATAAATATTTTATAGCACCCCGTGAGAATAAAGAGCAAGGAATTATAAAACAAGTCAAGCACACTTAGAAAAATGTATAATAAATAAATCCTACCACATTTGTTAATAAAGTCATTTAGAATTACTTCTAAAACCCATTGTTAAGTTTTACATTATGATGTTAAAGGGAATTGTCTAACTGAAAATCAATGTGAAATATAGTATAACATGATGTTAAAGGGAGTTGTCTAATTGAAAATCAATGTGAAATCTAGTATAACATGATGTTAAAGGGAGTTGTCTAATTGAAAATCAATGTGAAATCTAGTATAACATGATGTTAAAGGGAGTTGTCTAATTGAAAATCAATGTGAAATCTAGTATAACATGATGTTAAAGGGAGTTGTCTAATTGAAAATCAATGTGAAATCTAGTATAACATGATGTTAAAGGGAGTTGTCTAACTGAAAAACAACGTTAAATCTAGTATGGTTTTCTGTCTACTTACTGGTTAACTATTATTTTATTACAGGTTATAGTTTTTACAGTAAGGAAGATTTGTTTTTAGAACAAGTACGACGTTTCGATCCCTAGGGGTTTTTCTTTTTAATTAATAAAAGAATAGTCTTCAGTAGCAAATCTATCTGATGAATTTTTATAGCGGATGAAAAATACGAGAGATCGAAACGTCGTACTTGTTCTAAAAATAAATCTTCCTTATTGTAAAATCTGTAACATATAATAAAATAAAGACAGGTTTGCTTTCCGATTAAGATTTCTTTATGAGCCAGACGTTGTTGATCATTTCTTTCGTTCTTACTTACAAAGCATGTAAATACGCTAGTTGACAAACGCACATATCATGCACAAGACATTATTTCTTTTTTTAGCGTTAACCTGGTATTATTGGAGCGTGTCAGATCAAACAATTTAAACTACGTATTAAACTTTATTGGCATGTAATCATCCCTCATTGACGCAAAGTTAAATTTATGTAAATATAGTTAATATAGCGTGTCGAGGAATTAATGTAGAATACTACAAGCTCATATAACTAAACCATTTCGTATGTTCCCAAGACAACCCAGCATTTAAATGATATTCTTTGCGCTTACTCTGAGACAATGATCACTGAATAACGCACGAGATACTGCGTAACTGACCACTGAGTAACAAGAGATACTGTGTAAGTGACCACTGAGTAACACGAGATACTGTGTGACTGACCACTGCAAAATCCTGAGATGCACTCAGCTTGCATTAAATGTGATGAATACATGTTAGACAAAAGATGATAAGATAAAGTTACAACTGTTTAAACTGTGCGATGAGATTAGTATGAAAGCTAAATATTTAGGTTGATTATAATTTTTCCTCTAGCTGTATTGTCACGTGGTGCGTCCATATCGATATGTACACATTATAGTAAACAGCGTTTTACAGATTTTATATCACAGGTGGTTAAGGCGCTCGACTCGTAATCTGAGGGTCGCGGGTTCGAATCCCTGTCACTCCAAACATGCTCGCCCTTTCAGCTGTGGGGGCGTTATAATGTGACGGTCAATCCCTCTATTCGTTGGTAGAAGAGTAGCCCAAGAGTTGGTGGTGATGACTAACTGCCTTCCCTTTAGTCTTACACTGCTAAATTAGGGACGGCTAGCGCAGATAGCCCTCGTGTAGCTTTGCGCGAAATTCAAAAAACAAACAAACGAATATATGTAATTAATATCAGTATTTTTATTGGTATGAATGATTTACAGTCTGATACATTTATGAAGATGAATTGAAAAAAAAAATTTTTTGTAACATTTTTACTTAATTATGATTTGTTCAGTAAAGATCTATACGGTATGGAAGATTTTTTGATATTTAATGGATAACATGAAAAGATAGATAGATTAATTTTACCTCTTTCTATGAAAAACATGCTTTATATGACGATTTGGAATTAACTAAAATTACTGCTTAACTTCTATATTATTCCTTATAAAATAAGAAATCAAATCTTATGTTTATAATTGTTTTTCGATGTTATATTAGTATGGATTAAACTGTAGTTTTCTTTCAATAAATCCCGGATGTAAAAATGTAATTTGGACTCGGGGGCTAGATGAAAAGAATAAACCTTATGGCTGTATTAATGAACATTATACAACATACCATAATCAGTTGAGAACCATAGTTTAAATCTGTACCATTTAGATGGATGTATGGATTTAAGTGGGGAAGGAACATACTTAATATACTTATAGTTCGTGCACTCACTTTTATACTGTTTCAGGTTCAGTCGATGTAGCATTCACACTACTTCAACAACTCGTACTTTCTAAAGATGTCGTGGTTTTGGTTTTGATATGTGACTACCTGAAACATCGAAAAAAAAAAGAGTGAAAGGTTATTGTAGAAGCAAAAACGTAAATGAGTAATAAACGTGTGAATATATTGCTTAATATTACTTCTTTATTATTATAATAACCAGAAAAGCAAAGCTCTAATTGTTTTCAAATAAATCTTAAACTTTTGTGTTCGTTATTATTTGCTGCTTAATCAGCAAACTTGGATTTTCAACTGACGTTGGTAGTAACGACGTATTTTGTGATAACAGTTCTAAACTGGATAGTTGAATATTTCGTGCAAAGTATACAGAAATATAGGAAACATCACTTATATTTCTCTTCTACCTAAGCCTCGGAATGTAGGCTTTACACGAGATGGGAATTACTTTAGGAATCAGAATTCGTGTCTCTTAATGTAAATTATCTAGAAATTCTAGACTTTGAACAGTGTGCTAAGTGGTGCTCCTTACAATGAACAATGGGACATGTTATGGGTGTTGTTAAACGCACGAACTGATGTTAATGAAGTTTGATATGAAAGACGCAACTTTTTTTTTTTTATCTTCCAGCCAGTAGTTCCAGGTTGTCGGGGCTTGTGACTTACCGCATGTTATTGTTCTTGTTAAAGTCAAGTTGACCCTTGGTCTCTTGACCTCGAAACGCTCAGACTCATTCTTTGAGTAAAAATTCAGTGAAATAACTGAGTGAACTTCTTTAAAACACTGAAAACTTTGACGTCAACTCAACAATAAAATTATGAAATACATGTCGATACATACAAAAGCTAATAAAGTTGAGTTATTTACCAAATTCTTAAGGTTGTTCAAATAGCTCAAAATGAAATAATCAAAAAAAATTCCGTCTGTGGTGCCATTGGCTACGTTTTTCAATGTTGTATTACATGCTCTACTCACAAGGACATACTGTGAGAATTTCTCACAAAGAAACAGTTTCTAACTAGTTCTGCGTTCACGAATGAATATTTCCAATTCAAGGAAAGACTTCAAGACTGGGAATACAATTAAGTCTTAGAAATTTCGTGATTTCCCTTTTTATTTTTATTTTTTTTTGCTCAGTTCAAGAATATTCTTTAGTTATCAGATACACTTCGGTAGCTCACTGAATCATTAAAAACATAGCGAAATGTTTTCAGAACCTTGGTATATTTTTTTTTGTTAAAATGATTCGCCATTGTGTAATTAATTAATTCATATTAGTGGCTGGGCTATGAACAGGTACAAAAAAAAATCGTACAAAAGCCAGAAATCAGGTATCATTTAAAATTATGTATGTTTCAAATGTTATTGTTGTACACTTATAGAAACTTGTAGCCAGGATAAAAACTATATATATATATATATATATACACAGATAAATTGTTGTTGTTTTTCAGGTGCTTTTCTTTGTTTTAAGTTAAGCACAAAGGTACATAATGTGCTATCTGTGCTTTGCCCACCACGGGTGGCGAAACCCGGTTTCTAGCGTTATAAGTCCGCAAACATACCGCTGTGTCACTGGTCACTCAGCAGAGACCTGTTATTAACTTACGTTATTTTATTTCATCATGTAATATTTTATTATTTAGTATATTATCAACCTGAAACGACACCGTACGCGAGTCATGGGTTAAAACGACGAAGTCAGAGACCCTTGAGGTTCAGGCCTAACCAACCCTTATTTCAGAACTGATGTACAAATGAAAGGCAACCATTCAGGTTCACCTTCCACTTATTATGTGGCTACTCTTAGCTGAGTAGCAGGATTGACTGTCGCAGTTCAAATGCCCCAAAGCTAAAAATGCGGAATTTGTTCAGCGGCATATCACGGCTCGAACAAAGGACGTTCCGACATGCTAACCACTAGACAACTTTATGATGTAAAAAACAACTTATATTTTTATTATTCACACTCATATCTTTGTTTATTAGCCAATCTTGCAGAAATATCATAACAAATAGGGTGAAATGTTTCTTGTGTTAACAAAAAAAGTCTTTTGCGTTAAAAATTATACATTTTTTATTATATTATAAATACTGGATTAATCTTGCTTTTGGGTAATTATAGGCATTTCAGAAGTCACATACACTTATAAGAAGTGAAAATTAATCTTCAAGTTTACATGGAATATTTTTAACTTTACAATATTCATTGTTAGAGGACGAATTATTCTGTAAATAGGCAAAACGTATCATTAGATCAATGGAGGACCACATTTAGATCACAGGATATTTCTTCCCTGTTAAAGCGATCTGAGTACTATTTTTCCTGATTTAAAATGAGGTAAAATTGTTAATCACGAAAAAGGGGTAAGGGATCTATTTATTATTAATACATTATTTTTTGTTTTGTGACTTTTTATTGTTAAGCACCAAACTACAGAATGGGCTATCTGTACTCCAACAATAGTATCGAAATCCAATTTTTAGCGTTACAAGCCTCCAGATTTATCGCTCAAAACAAGCTAACTACATAGATCAGAATTAAAAATTAACTTGGCACATAATGTATCTAATTTCATATATCGGTCTAACTTGTAGCATGCAATGACATAAAACAAAGACTTGTTTTATTAGACTGCATTGATTCATTAGTTGAGTGCTAGATGAATATTGCTTCTTAGCAGCAATGACTTATTTTATTAGACTGCATTGACTCCTCAGTTAAAATAAGTCATTGCTGCTAAGAAGCAATATTCATCTAGCACTCAACTGAGGAATCAATGCAGTCTAATAAAATAAGTCATTGCTGCTAAGAAGCAATGACTTACACTTACACTCAAAAACACAGCTGCAAGTGAGAAATAAAACTGTGAGAAACACAGCTGTAAGTGAGAAATAAAACTGTGAGAAACACAGCTGTAAGCTGGAAATAAGATTTTGAGAAACAGAAGTTCCATAAGACGTGCAAGTCTTCGAACTTGAACTTTCTAATAAAAATTGTTGCTCAACAATAATACAATTACGACATTAGGTAGTTTATAAGATTTAGGATTAGCTTTTTCTTACCGTGCATCTGTTTTACTTGATATCTGCTTTTTTATGGTTTTCATAAACTTAAACATTTTTTTTAATTTTTTCAAAATCAATTTTCGACAATAGGGTAAACTGCAGTAACACTTTTGTTACATCCTTTCTGTTGGTAAGTTGTATGACATTAGACGAAAAAGTACATCCACCCGGATAACAAGCTTAATAGCTTTTTTATGAAGAGAATACTCGGCGTGATCCACTCTTATTTCACTGATTAATGAAGTGTTTACTACTGTTAACCTGCTGACGTTTTTCTTATCTCTCTAGGTTTTGGTTTGGTTTTTTTCTATCGCTTTCGTTCGATTTTTAGAACAAAATGATGACCAAATTCCACTTTGTTTATCGTTGCTTATCGTGTAATATCACCTTAATCAGCAAACACACATTACAATTGAGACATTTTCGAGTACCAAGCTGAGCATTAGTTCATTTAAAGAAAGAACAGATTGAGGTTATGAGACGCGTTTGAATTATATTTTCGTTTGATATCAAGAATAACAAACTGCTCCTAGAATAGCATTGTTGCTAAGAAGTGCTATTCATCTAACACTCAAATGATGAATTAGTGGAGTCTAATAAAACTTTGAGAAACACATCTGTAAGTGAGAAATAAAACTGTGAGAAACACAGCTGTAAGTGAGAAATAAAACTTTGGGGAATCGAACCCCCTGATTCTAGCGTTGTAAATCCCGCCGGGGGGGTGCAACATTTGAGACAATATTCTTTCTTTAACGAAATAAAAATACAAATTAAAAGGCTGAATTTATAATGTATTATTGTATTAATGTATTATGTACATGTAAGATATTAATTTCCACTTTCAAAAATTATTGCTTTTGAAATCACAAAACTGATGCGAATGCTTAATTCTGAGACTATATATTTCCCGGAATAATTTTGTTGAAACACATGAGCTCTTATAGCTTCATCCGACTCCAAGCGGAAATGTTTTATAATAATTTAAAGTTATTGGAATTCACATGGTTCACTTAATCAAGAAACAACCTTGATTTTCAGCATAGAATTTCTCATTCAGCAGTGTTCTATTGATTGTAGACCATAACGTTTCTTATTCACAAGGGACGCAGAGTAAGGTCACATAAAATAAAAGACAGAAAAAAAAGTCGACTATAACTGATAAACAAAACTGTGAGAAACACAGCTGCAAGTGAGAAAAAACTGTGAGAAACACAGCTGTAAGCGAGAAATAAAACTTTGAGAAACACAGCTGTAAGCGAGAAATGAAACTTTGAGAAACATATCTGTAAGTGAGAAATAAAACTGTGAGAAACCCAGCTATAAGTGAGAAATAAAACTTTGAGAAACACAGCTGTAAGTAAGAAATAAAACTTTGAGAAACACATCTGTAAGTGAGAAATAAAACTGTGAGAAACACAGCTGTAAGTGAGACTCCTCGGTAGACACAGCAGATAGCCTGATGTGGCTTTGCTATAAGAACCCCCCCCCCACCCACACACACAGACACTGACAAGTTTGATTCCCTTTTACTTCCCTCTCCCCACAAACACACATATATTGCTGATGACACCTATACAAATAATTATGGATTATAAGTAAAGAGGAGAAGAAACTTAATCCAATGTATAAAATGTGGATTATTTAACTTCTTGTTTGTCCTGTATCTAATACTGTCCGGACTGAAGATTCTAAACTAAGACAGAATCGGATATTCGAAATGAGTGTTTTATCTTGTACATTACGATCGGTTGACAATGTTATGAATTATTATACGACTAGAAATACATAGCCTCCACTATCTTCTCAGTCTATTGAAAGAGCTCTTGTGAAGTAAACTCGTCGATTCCAGCTCATGCTGAGTTGAAACGCGTATATTACTAGATGAGTAATAACGATAGGAATATTATAAAACAAGGCCCAAAATACTGACAGTAAAATATCAGTACTCGAGACACACTTTCACACAAACACACACAAGAAACACTAAAGATACTGACAATAAATATGTCTGTATGTGATACAGTCAATGTGCAAGAAATTTTAGCAATACTTACAGTAAAATATCAGTATTGGAGAAATAAATACTTTACAACAAAAACACGAAAAACTGGCAGTACAAAAATATACTGACAGTAAAAATATCAGTGTTAATGACACAGATACGATACAACCCACATTAAAGTGTAAGATAAAAAAGTCAGGACCGTACTATGATAAAATATAAAAGCTCTATAATTATTGCTAATATCAGTTTATTCTTTATGAGATGCCTTAGAACCTTGTAAGTGCTCTTATTTTAAGCATGCAACCCTAGGGTCAAGTTTCCCTAGCTGCTCACGTGGCCATACTCCACAATGAAATAAAAACTTTACAGATGGAACCTTATTTTTAAAGGAAAATATTTTAAGGAACCTCATTAAAAAAACACGGAAAATGTGACGTCTTTCACTGAAATTATAAAAAGTATTCAGTTTCAAAATAAAATTCCATAAAAATATGTTCTACTAATAAAAAGACTCATTAAAAAAACGGAATATTTGAAGAACTTTCATCTAATTATAAAATAAATATACAGCTTTTAAATAAAGTTTCATTATATATTTTCGATAAATACAGAACTCTGTAAAATGTTCCTAGAAATATGTTGCTGGCAATAATATATAAATTTTGCGGATTTTGTTTTATCATAGTATATCAAATGTTATCTTTTTTTTACAGGAGTAGGTTGAATAAACAATCATTGCATTTCATATTGCACGAAGAGTTTTCAGAGGCTTGATTTGCTTTAAAATAGCTGCTACAGCATTTAAATTATCTTTCAACTATTTAGTGCACTATATAAGTTTGTCGTTTACGTATCTTGAAACTAGCTTTCTCATCACACGGTTGCCCCAAACTCAGTTAAAATCTTTAGCTGTAAAAAATTATATCTATCTATCTATATTTATCCATCTATCTATCTATCTATCTGCCTATATCTATCTATCTAATATCTATCTATCTATATTTATCCATCTATCTATCTATCTATCTACCTATATCTATCTATCTAATATCTATCTATCTATATTTATCCATCTATCTATCTATCTATCTACCTATATCTATCTATCTAATATCTATCTATCTATATTTATCCATCTATCTATCTATCTACCTATATCTATCTATCTAATATCTATCTATCTATATTTATCCATCTATCTATCTATCTATCTACCTATATCTATCTACCTAATATTTATCTATATCTATCTACCTATATATCTATATTTATCTATCCATCTATACCTATCTATCTATATCTATCTAATATCTATCTATCTATCTATATCTATCTACCTATATTTATCTATCTATATCTATCTACCTATCTATCCATTTACCTATATATCTATCTACCTATATTATTATCTATATCTATGTACCTATATCTATCTATCTATCTACCTATCTATGTATTTACCTATATATCTATCTATCTGCCGATATATCTATCTATCTACTTATCTATCTGTATACCTATATCTATCTATCTATCTACCTATATCTATCTATCTATATACCTATATCTATCTATCTATATACCTATATCTATCTATCTATCTACCTATATCTATCTATCTATATCTATCTATATATCTATCTATATATCTATCAATTTATCTATATATTATCTACCTATCTATTTACCTATATATATATATATCTACCTATCTATTTACCTATATATATATATATCTACCTATCTATCTATTTACCTATATATCTCGTCCCGGCATGGCCAGGTGGTTAGGGCGCTCGACTCGCAATCTGCGGGTCGCAGGTTCGAATCCCCGTCACCCCAAACATGCTCGCCCTTTTAGCCGTGGGGGCGTTATAATGTGACGATCAATCCCACTATTCGTTGGTAAAAGAGTAGCCCAAGAGTTGGCGGTGGGTGGTGATGACTAGCTGCCTTCCCTCTGCAAAATTAGGGACGGCTAGCGCAGATAGCCCTCGTGTAGCTTTGCGCGAAATCCATAACAAACAAACAAACAAACCTATATATCTATCTATCTAATGGTGAAACTGATGAGTATCTCTCTGGTGGACTGTCGTTATGGTATCCAACATTTTCATGTGATGTACCCTCAGTCATGGGCGTCCGCGGGGGGAGCAAGAGGAGGCACTTGCTCCCCCACTGGAAAATGAGAAGCATAATTCCTTCTGTATACATTCGGCATATGTATATGATTTTTTATTCAATTCACAATTTCACACTACTTTGCCCCTCACTCAAAAAATTTCGGCGAACGCCCATGCCCTCAGTTAGACCTTTGAGCCAACGGCATACCCCTGACACATATACTTATTTTTAAAAAATCAAGTGTTTTATAAAAATAAAATGGTTGATTAAAATAAGTAACTCAATAATCGAACCTCGAGTAATAATTAGTGGTATACATTGGTAACTCACAGTGATTGCTGTCCACCTTTCAGGCGAGGGATTTATTATTTTTCTAAGTACTCGCAGAACAGCTTCAGACTAAATTATGTACATAATAAAATATACCTGGCTACACTGGAGCTTACTGAACAACTGTAAAGTAAATTATGTACATAATAGAATTACGTTGTCATGGTTATAGCAGACTATAAGATCACGTAAGTCTAATTATTGATTAATTATTTGTTATTACTAGATACTAATTGCTAATTAGTTTTTTATCCACTGTTGCGACTGTTAATCTACTGTCGTCTTCAGAAAGTCTTAAAAAAAGGGCCGGGTTTTGTTAGTTACCGAAATTCGATCCAGGATCTTTTTTTCATAGAAATGTTTGAGATATATTTATTTGTTTCAAATGTCTTAATGTGGATTACCAACTAAAGCATTGTGTCTCAATTGAAGGTAAAACTGTGTTTTAATTACAGAAATCATTGTTCGTGATCTGTAAATATCTTATTGTGTGATTTCACTGTTTAATCAGAATATGGTTGCCCTTTGTCTGATAGAAGTATATTCATATAGAAACAAAGCTATAGATAAACGAAGGTATGTATGTACAACATATCTTTACACTCCAGGACTCAAGATGTTTGTTGATCTACTTAGAATTAGTTCAGGTACAAAGTAAAACTTATCTTTACACTTCAGGGCTCAAGAAGTTTGTTGATCTCCTTAGATTTAGTTCAGATACAAAGTACAACTTACCTCTACACTTCAGGACTCAAGAAGTTTGTTGATCTCCTACGTATTAGTTCAGATACAAAGTACAACTTATCTCTACACTCCAGGGAGCCTTTCGAACTTTTAGAAACTAATTTTTACACACAAGATACATGGATAAATCAGGAAGTAGCAAGTTTCATGATCATTTGTATAGATGTTTACATACGTAAAAAAAAATCATGTGAATGAATATTTTATACTCCGAAACGTTTCTTGAACACATGGATAAATC
>NW_013667733.1:113906-121793 GCF_000517525.1 Limulus polyphemus
TCATAAAGTGTGAAAAATCACACTTATCAGGCTCAATACTCAAGTACAGAAACATCACATTTATCAAGCTTAATAATAAAGTCCAGAAACATCACATTTGTGACGTTTAATAATCAAATATAGAAGCATCATCTTTATCAAGCTGAATAATCAAGTACAGAAAAAGCACCTTTATCAGGCTCAATATTCAAGTACAGAAACATCACATTTATCAAGCTTAATAATAAAGTCCAGAAACATCACATTTGTGAAGTTTAATAATCAAATATAGACGCATCACCTTTATCAATCTGAATAATCAAGTACAGAAAAAGCACCTTTATCAGGCTCAATATTCAAGTACAGAAACATCACATTTATCAAGCTTAATAATAAAGTCCAGAAACATCACATTTTTGAAGTTTAATAATCAAATACAGAAACATCACCTTTATCAAGCTGAATAATCAAGTACAGAAAAAGCACCTTTATCAGGCTCAATATTCAAGTATAGAAACATCACCTTTACTAAGCTCACTAATCAAATAAAGAAACATCACCTTTATTAAGCTCGAAGTTTAAGAGTTTAAAGGTCACCTTTATCAATATCTATGATAAAGTGCAGGAAGTTACTTTTATTAAGCTCCATAACCAAATGTATTAGCTTCCGGAGGCGCAGTGGTTAGTCTGATGGTTTATCACGTTAAAAAATCAGGTTTCGATACCCACGGTTAGCACAGCACAAACATCCACTGTCTAGCCTAGCGCTTATTAACAGCACATATAGCCTATTGTACAGCTCTGCGCTTAAAATCAAGCAAACAAGAATACATATTATTAAGAATGTTATATTAAAACGACATTGTACAGGAGAATCAGCAAGTTACGTGGCAACCACAGCCGACATAAAGTCGCGATGAAACGGTATGTATCAGAACAACATTTTGACACTGTGTGCGTTACGTAGATAGTGTGACGCCACCGAAAATTGATCGCTTTTGAGAAGGGTATGTACCAGCTTTTCCGACACAAAATATTAATACTCTCAGACCATAAAGATGTGTTCAGATCGGATTTTAGAATTTCCAAAATGCGGATATCATTCGTTACTTAAAAGCTTTGGAAATTAAAGTTTTTTTGTTTGTTGAAATATTGCGCAAAGCATTATCTATCCCTTATTTTGAAGTGCTAAACCAGAAGTAAGGCAACGAGTCAATATCAACTCTTGGACTACTCTCTACCAACGAATAGTGAGATTAACCGTCATATTATAACGCCCGCTGAAAGGGCGAGCCTGTTTGGGTTCCGATCCCGCAAAGTGCAGATTGTGAGTCGAGCCTCCTAAAAACTAATACCACGCCAGACTCAGGAAGACAGACGAGTGTGGATCAACTCTAGGCATCAGGACAAATGAAAAAGAGACCTGCAGCAAGTCGTACCCGAGTTGTCATAAACAAAGTGCGCCATCTTGTAACAGATGAGAATCCACGAACACTAAGATCAGTGGCAAAAGCAAACCATGTGTCTCAGGCAACAGTGTGTAACTTAATCAGGAAAGACCAGACCTCAGTCTTGAAACGAAGCCAACAGGGTATGGGTCTACAAAGATACGACTTTCAGACATACTGGAGAATTAAACTGGTATTTATGTTATTCACTATTGATCAAGTCGCAGGTAGAATTATGTGCGATTGGACTGTTGGAACGAACACTAGGAAGCTTTAGTTCACAGTCTACATATGCCAAATTGATTACAGAAAGTAAACAGGACCGGGGTGTTTTTGTTGTTGTTGTTGTTTTGGAATGACAGCCTTGCGTCTATGTTTTTTAAGTGGAAACTACGTTGAAGGGCTATTGTCAAAATACGTGGTCATTAAACAGAACATGACCGCATGTATCGACATGGACTGGCGTGGTGAGGCTCCAAAATCGTTTTAGTACAACACGCTCAACCTCTGTATTATATACTTGGTTTATCTTAGTGTCGCAACTGTAAGGTTTGTTTGTTTTGTTTTTTGAATTTAGCGCAGAGCTACACGAGAGCTATCTGCGCTAGCCGTCCCTAATTTAGCAGTGTAAGACTAGAGGGAAGACCACCCACCGCCAACTCTTGGGCTACTCTTTTACCAACGAATAGTGGGATTGACCGTCACTTTATAACGTCCCCACGGCTGAAAGGGCGAGCATGTTTAGTGTGACGGGGATTCGAACCCGCGACCCTCAGATTGCGAGTCGAGCGCCCTAACCGCCTGGCCATGCTGGGCCTAATATAACTGAAAGATAATTTTTGCGTAATCTGATATAATTTTTTCCATCTTTGTATTTAGTTGAAAGTAAATTTCGTAACCTTAACTGACATAAATCAGTTAGTTATATAAGTTTTAAATTTTAGCGTTATATTCTATACTAGGAACCCTATAACTTTTGAAATTTCCTACTAAGAATATTTAACAATATAACTTGTAAGAAATTAAAATATTTACTGATATCGATGGGAAAGTATTGGATTTTCACTTCGCTGCTGTTATCATTTTTTTCGCTCCTAACTGTGTTTTATTCAGTTACGATTGCAAAAAATATATTATATATATATATGTTTAACTCACATAAAACAGGTTTGGCAATACGTACTTGGATGTTTATGGTTCTCGTCTTCTAAAACTACAACTCAAACAACCAGCTGCGTTAGCAGTACATGACCAAAACTGCCATCCTGCGATTTAAAGATGGATAAATGTCTTCTGGTCATTTAGAAACACAACGTTTCGGTAATTTCAGGCATATAAAAAGCTCTATAGTTATTAAACATTTACCAATATGAGATAACACAAGTAAAATTATTTTATCAGGAAAAAATGCTTATATGATTTATATATATGTGTAGCAATAAAATATATAAAGAAACAAACAACTGAAGCTTCAGAAACTTCTTTAGTTTGTCTAAAATATGCCGTTTTTTTGCACTCATCCACATATGACTTCCAACTAATTTCTTCACTCCCATTTATTGAAGCATATAATTCCTTAAAACGGGATAGATTATAAATAAACATACCCCAAATCTCATTGTTTTTGGAATAGAAGCACTTAGGTGTAAAAATCAAACGTTTCTTAACAATCCAGTCATAGTGTTCTCTGATCTGGCCTTTTAGCTGATGTGTCACACAGGGTACAAATAAGGTTGGAAATACCAAGCATTTCTTAACAGTTGTACGTTTGAAAAAAAGTAACATAAAATTATTATCGTTGTTTTTTTTTTCTAGCCCCAAAGTTAAGAAGACAGTATCGGCACCACCGGTGATGAATAATATTCCCAAGTTACCGGTCGTTAACGGGACTTTGCCCTATGACGTCACACCGGTAATGACACCAAATCATGGAGGAGACGACAGTGCCATTAATGAGCTTTTGGAAGGGCGAATGGACCTGGATGTAATACTGCCAGATGGAAAGAAAGAGCGCGTGACTGTAGAGAGAAGGTTGGTTAAACAAGACACTAGGGCAACATCGTATTAAATAGTTTACCACTGAATTACATCTCGTAAATTACGCCTCTATCAGTCATTATTTGTTTATTCACATCTGCCATGATGTACACAGTTTTGAGTCCTACAGACACCTGGCCTAAGCTACTTCTGCTGTTGTTTAACTATGGATTTGCTCCTAAGATTCACCACTCTTATCTTGTTGTTCTCAACTTAATAAGACAGCGCAGTCAAGTTTTACAATAATAGATAAATAAAAGGAGTTGCTTCGAACTAATCAATAATCTCTATTTCAAGTGTATCTAATAACAGAAGGTATTATATATCTCAAAAATTGCAAATTATTTAAATCACATTATAGCACTTGGTGATAAAGGAAAAAAAAAATTAGAATCATCTCGAAAATAGTTTCAAATACATATTGTTGTCTACCCTTTCTGTTCAACCATACGATGTTATCCTATTTATTCCTCAATGATATTAGATCCCTTTGGAAACGTGAATTAACAACTTATCAACTGAAAATTAAAGTAACTTTCCTAAATTTAAGGTATAACTATGCTGTAAGAGTGAATCAGACTTTGCTTTAAAATAAGGGAAAAACAAGGAACAACCTCACGAAGAAACACAAGTTATGAACTGAACAAGCAACCAGGATAAATTAAGCCTGATAGTGAACGACTTATGATACACTTGTTAGTTTTCATAGGCAGAAATTATGTAAAAATAATGTGTCGCATTCGAAATGGAATTCCAACTACATTTATCTACTTGAAACATTTTGAACGAGTTATTTTTTTTTCTTAAGTTAATGTTATTATTTCATGTGTTTCTCGTAATTTACTCTGTATGGTTGTACTGTTTGTTTGTAATTAAACACACAGCTACACAATGGACTATCTGTGCTCTGCCCACCACGGGTATCGAAACCCGGATTATAGCGTTCTAAGTCCGTAGACATACCGCTGTGCCACTGGTGGGCTGTATGGTTGTAAAAGACATTTTGAAGAAGTTTATTATTTTTTAAAGTATATGTTATTATTTATTATTTCCTGGGTTTCTCGTAATTTGTGTGGTTGTAAAAACCCGATGAACTCCAGAAGTACATTAGTTCTTGTTATATACATTCCTTTTAAACATCCATTTATGTTTCTATAATTATATTTGTTGTTTTGATAAGGTAAAGAAAAGTTTATGATATTTCACCTTTATCTTTGTGTATGTAAAATATGAATTTTATATTCTAGAAAGCTATAACTACCTAATCAGTGAAAAGTTTTGTTCTTATACAAAGACTAGGCTACAGTGAATGCTTTATAAATTAAGAGTTTTCTGATTTAAAGATATGGAAAAATATTAAGTAGTTTCTAAAAACATTCTAGAAAGGTTGTAAGTTTATTTTTATTAGTAACAATAACATGCTTAAGTGTAACTTAAAACACACTTAATTTTACAACTATTTATTAGTGCTGTTAATTTCTTTTAACCATTTAGTTTTCCAGTTGACTTCTTGGAGGACCCTTTATTCTTCGGTTAATCTTGTTTGTTGATCATTTTTTCGACACCCGTGTTGGGCACAGCACAGATAGCCCATTGTGTAGCTTTGCACTTTACAGCAAACAAAACTGATTGTTAATTGTTAATAAATGTTAATTACCAAAACGTTAAGGTTTAACTTTTGCCTTTAGAGAAAAATGTTCGAGCTTGTACCAGATGTTTTAAGTAAAAACTTGCTAGTAATCTAAACAAAATAAATGATAAATGTAAATACATATAGTTTAAGCACTTAGATTCGGTAAATCGAATGATAGATGGGGCTTCACATTTATCTTTTTAATATTGTTTTAAGTATTTCTCTTGGATAGCGAATATTTTCTTATTTTTATGCATAGACAAACTTATCATTCATAAAAATTATGCCTTACGTTAATACAAATATCTTAGAACTTTATAACTAATCTCAAATACTTAACTTGATTTGGTTTCCAAGATCTGGTTCTCATTCACAAAACGGTAATTAATCGTAGAATGTGTGCCTGTTATTCGAAAAACAGCATAAAATGATAACTTAATATCGATTTAGATTATATATATTCGTCTAATTTTTTTTCGATAGTTGGTTGTTTAGTGGTAACACTGAAGCTAAGTGTAACAATAGGTTCAATATTACATCCTTTATATATTGAATTTCACATAGATGTACTCAGTTGACAAAGAAAATGAAAACATATTCTAAAGAACTGTTATGGTTTGAATGCCTTCTTCTGGCAAAGCGTGATAATAATTAATTCAATTTGTTATAAGATAATAGTAACAGGCTTATTTTATTCTTTTAACACTACTTTCACACCATCCCAATCGTTGTTGTAACACAGGCCTGCGATGGTTTTATTGTCTTGACATTTTTACATGTTCTACACTAATTCCTGTACGATGAATCCGAAAATGATATCCATTTTTCTCCATCACGTACAGATTTTTCACAAAACGCCATATGTACGTTTACATAAGTGAATCATTTTCATTGAAATCGGGTCACATTTTATTATGCTTAAAATGTTGACAACCACTGGATATAGATTATTCTAGACCAATCGCGACGTGAGTCTTATCGATCGTTCTAGAACACAAACTTAATAATAAAAAATGTTCATTGTGGTAAACAAAATAATAATTTGATCTAAGTAAGAGTTTTTTTTTCTTCCCGATTTGTAAAAAAAAATCCTTACGTTGTAGATAAATATATGAATATTATTTTCGAAATCTACGTTGCTGAATTATGGAGAATCTGTTATTAAAACTAAAACAACTTTTATAAAATTTAAATTCATACACCTGTGTGGTCTCTGTACTGAGCGAAACACGTCGTCATTAATGGCGGACTTGGTATGATATAAATACTGTTATACTCTCTTCCTTTCGAAAAGGGGCCGAATACAAGATCTAGTATTTACAATATTAAGATATGCCTAATGATACTGCCTTTTGTTAAATATGAAATATTTGATTATTAAAAAAACTCCGTCAAACCGTTCAATTAAACATATTTGCAATTAAACAAAATAATATCATTATAGATTTATTCATAAATATTACATTGGCTTTACAAGAACTTAATTAATTCAAATTTATTGATTCAAAGGATAATTCTAATCTTTTTAACAATGTGCTTGAAGTGAAAAATATTAATATCCTTTCTGTAATGCTATTTCAAACATGGTTTATTGATTCAAAGGATAATTCTAATCTTTTTAACAATGTGATTGAAGTGAAAAATATTAATATCCTTTCTGTAATGCTATTTCAAACATGGTTTATTGATTCAAAGGATAATTCTAATTTTTTAACAATGTGCTTAAAGGGGAAACTATTAATATCCTTTCTGTAATGCTATTTCAAACATGGTTTATTGAAACAAAGAATAATTCTAATTTTTTAACAATGTGCTTAAAGTGAAAAATATTAATATCCTTTCTGTAATGCTATTTCAAACATGGTTTATTGAATCAAAGGATAATTCTAATTTTTTAACAATGTGCTTGAAGTAAAAAATATTAATACTTCTTTTTACATCATGTTTACCAACAAGTTTTGAAATCGATACCACTGATATAGTCACGGTGGACTATCTGTGCTTTGCCCACCGCTGGTATCGAAACCCGGTTTATAGCGTTGTAAGTCCGCAGACATAACGCTGTGCCAGTGGGGGCACTTAAATGTATAATTCGATAAAAAATACAAAGGAATTATCTTTTAAAAGGTTAACTATGACATCAGTAATAATTTTTTAATTACACCCAACCCCGATGGAAAGCCTGCATTACTTAGTAGTTAAGGTCTTCAACTCGACATCTGCCGGTCGCGGGATCGAAACACATCGACAAACATACTAGCTGTTTTAGAAAAGCGTTATAATGTAACAGTTGATCCCATTATTTTTTATAAAGAGTAGCCCAAGAGTTGTTTGTGGGTGACGTTCACTGGTTGACTTCTCTCTGGGTTATCACTTCAAAATTAGGGACTGCTCGACCCAATGAATAGCTTAGTGCGAAATTCAATAAACAACAATAACAAATTACTGATGATATATGTATTATCACTGAACGCCAAAAGAGACTACATTTTTCGTTTCCGTCTTAGCATCATATATTTATATTTGTATTTGAATAATCATTATTCAACAACTTATAAGTACTAGACTACAAGTAGTTCCGCAGGGTTCCCGAAAGTGTTCTGTTTCAGGAGCAAATAAAACCGAAGTTGAGAGTAACAAGTATTTTTATTTCTTGCTTTTGAAGTTCATATGTCACGACAGTACAAACTGCAACGTTGAGCGTCCCTTATGTGACGTCATTTTAGTGTCTACTGACTGACTGACAAACAACACACTACTGTTTACTGATATGAGTGGTTAAAAGAGGTG
>NW_013667733.1:122719-147914 GCF_000517525.1 Limulus polyphemus
GAGGTGACCCCCTCCAGATAGCCTTGGACACCCTTTCGGGAAAACAACTGATCTCGTGTTAGTCTATTGGAGTTGCATAATAACGTGATCGAAATGATCATTACGACAATATATTTTGTCGTTATTAAAAACAACCTAGGATGTATAGGCCTTAATAATGTTCATATAACCATATTAATATATTTGATTTTTTTTTCAAACCAGATATTAAAAAGTTAACTGTTGTATCACCAGTATAGTTTCATATTGTTCTCTTCACCACTTTCAACCATCAGCACTCAGATGATTGATCTTCTGGTCAAGGTGACAACACCCTATAAGATCAAGCCTGGAGGTCACATGATCCAGGTTTTTGACGAAAGAGGCCGAGACCTACTCTATAAACCAAGCACTTATATTGGCTTCTTGGACACAAACACTATCTTTGTTGTCCCCAAAAAGAAACCCGCTGATAACAAAAAGCTAACATTTGAGGTAAGTTATCCCTCAAAATCATAAGATTACATTTTTATCGTAGCAAAGATCATTCATGATCTAATTAACAGTTTTGAATCGTTTTAACAGCTGGTGTTTTAGAAGTTTTCGACTGAAATATAGCAATATTGTTTAAGTTTTTACATTAATGTTTTTACTATAACAGGTAATAAACATCAGCGCACTTCGATAATGTTTTTACTATAACAAAACAACGGTAATAAACATCAGCCACTTCGATAATGTTTTACTACAACAAAACAACGGTAATAAACATCAGCCACTTCTATAATGTTTTTGCTATAACAAAACAACGGTAATAAACATCAGCCACTTCGATCATGTTTTTGCTATAACAAAACAATGGTAATAAACATCAGCCACTTCGATAATGTTTTACTACAACAAAACAACGGTGATAAACATCAGGTACTTCGATGGTGTTTCGATAATAGTACACTCTATCATTTATAGCGACTGTTGATGTTTTAATTTTCGGCTCCTTTTTGTTTATCTTATTTTTGGAACAACCGAAGTAAGAGTTCCTTCACATTAGCCTATCTTTTAAAGCATTTATAAACATTTTGTGAGGAGAAAAATCCTTAAAAATATATTTTATTGTAAGTGATATAAGTGGTAATCCATAGCAACTATATCACTGTACTCGAGTTATTTCAACATAGAAATCTTAAACTCTCGATCGTAATTCCTTATAGCACTCTGTAATATCTCCTGTGTATTGTGTAAAAGTTATTGTTCAATCAATCAATACGTTACTTTGACTCTCTCGTCTATACAACTATTGACATCTCACAGCACAATAAATTTATGTATATTCACAATCACGTTTACTAAATTCTTATTATATATAACTGGTTCTCTATTCCCTTCTTTCTGTCATTTAACAGCAGACGTCACGACTCCAGATAAGATTGCCTCATAATCAGAGAATAGCTTATCGGTTCAGTCCTAAGATAACCTTACATGAGATCAAACAGACAGTCTGTAGGGAGAAGAATTTGGATACAACTGTATATCATCTCGCCCATCCTAACCAAATGGACGTAGTAATGGACGGCAACATGACATTTGAGAATTATAACTTTAAAGAAATTTGCCTGATATCATCAAAAAGTACGATATTTCCTTCTCAGTAATATCTTATTATTAGATTACCTTAAAATGCAAATGATTTAGAGTCTGCCCTATTGGTGTAAATTTAAATCATTTAGTTATGAAACTAATGGGCTTACAGGTTGTATTGTGTGTATTTGTTTTTCTTCGATGTAAATAATAGCACACAACTCAAACAGCTTTACTTTGAAAAATATATATTTGAATGTTACTCCCTTAATAAGTGTGAATTCAAACAACCTTGACTTTTAAAAGTTTTTGGTTGAAAATTTTCAAGTTTATATAGACATTTGTTCAAATGGTTTTCTCTCTATAAGTACCCCTTTTTGTATTTTTCATTATATAACTTGTCCGGCATGACCAGGTGGTTAGGGCGCTTGATTCGTAATCTGAAGGTTGCGGGTTAGAATCCACATTCCACCAAATATGCTCAACCTTTCAGCTGTAGGAGCGTTATAATGTGACGGTCAATCCCAATATTCGTTGGTAAAAGAATAGTAATGTTATTTGTAAACGATTATTTTATATTCTTATAATGGGTAAATTATGCACTATTTATGTTATATTCTTATAATGGGTAAATTATGCACTATTTATGTTATATTCTTATAATGGGTAAATTATGCACTATTTATGTTATATTCTTATAATGGGTAAATTATGCACTATTTTCTTAGGTATGGATGTCAACTCCTCACAGTTAGAATCCATTAAGTATCCGTCTCATAATGAGCTTGAACAGAAGGAAAAAGCTCTTAGCTTTCAGAATAACCATTCTACAGTAGTACCAGTGAGTATTTTAAGTCTCCTTGTTTCTATTTCGATAACTATAATCATTTTTCGGACTTTATGGCAAGAATATTTCCTTTTCTTCTTTTGATTTTTAGGATATTATGAGTACGAATTAAAAGTTATTTTTTGTCGCTTTTAAATATTGATGTGTATGAAATAATTGTCAGACTGTTTGATTTCATTTTTTCAAAAAGTGATTCTTATTCTTTTTTTGAAACCATGAATCTTCGTCATTTTGTGCCACGAATGAAGACTATGACAACATTGGTTGATTCAATATATTCCTACAGGGAAAAGTTTGTTTTTTATATATATGTATCTTGAAAAAATATAAAAGTAAATTAAGTATCAGAAATCTACATTTTTCCGTATGATATAAAGATATCGTTCATCCAGTTATAACAAATGTCATAACTTGAAACCATAAAAACCTTAGTTTCATCTAAGTTTGTAATTTTATTCTCTTGTTGTGTTGTGTTTCAGAGTGTAGACAGTTTAAGCAGTACTGTATTAGACAACAAGAAATCTTTAAGCACAACTGTGAGGTCAAAGTTCAAAAAAGGGCCTGCACCACCACCACCACCACCTCCTCCACAGAAAGGAAGTAAATGGGGAACCCCCTCGTCCAATACTACTACTTCAAAAGTGGACCGATATGAGTTGGATAAAATCACTCACTCTCGTCACAGCTCTGACTCGAGTGGTTATCATGAACCTTCACTTCTTAGCGAGCCTCCTACTGTCATTACTACTAATCAAGTTGAAGATTTTTCCAATCATAAGACTATCTCTGACAAAAAGACTTCAACGCCAAAAGAGAACTCCAATATAGAAACTGAAGAAAGGTCTTCATTATCAAAGCCCATTTCTCCTTCACTTTCAGTTGGAAAGAAAAGGAAGGCCCCTCCTCCCCCCGTTCAATCGTCATGTACTAAAGCAAATGGATATGTTAGAAATCTTAACATTTCCCAACCTCTCTCCACTTTAACGTCTGACTCTTCTGATCAATTAGAGTTCACCCATCCTGAAAACTGCATGCTTTCTGAAAATAAAGAATCGTCCGACAAGCATGAAACCAATCTGAAAAATACAGTGGCTATTCCTATTGATTCTCAAGACAACGACAAGTATTGTATAGTTAATACTTCCTTTTTCAATAGAAATGCAGACGAGATTCGTTCTTTCACGAGTAATATAACACTCCATCATAGCAATATAAAATCTTCTGACCTTGATCATTCTCACACGTTGTTAGATTATCACAACAGTGAACTGACTCGTAGGGATCTTGACTCGTGCTGCTCCGTATCAGATACTGAAAAAGGGGAATTTATTCGTGAAGAGTCTGACCTGAATTCCGTGTCAGATATTGATGAAGATAAAGTGACTCGTGGAGATTTTGACGCGCATTCAGTGTCAGATATTGATGAAGATGAAATGACTCGTGGAGATTTTAACTCGCATTCCGTGTCAAACATTTATGAAGGTGAGTTAGTTAAAGATGTTCTCAGTAAACGGTTATAATAAATATTACAAAGATATACTGATGGAAAATATTATAGATTATACCTTGTTTGAAGTGTCTATACCAGAAACCCAATTATATACATTCCATTGTTGTACCACGACATCTAGAGTACCTAATTTATTATATTATACTTCCAGAAAGATCAAATGATTTTTCATACATTGTTTTCCGAAGAAAATTATTATATAATTTTTAATATGGATTAAAAATAAGTAAACAGTTAGATTTATTTGATTGAAGTTCTTCGGAACAACAGAGATATCCAAGTGTACAATAATAATGACACGTCTTTTGAAACTTCTGATTCATAGGTAAGTTTTATCAGGTTCTTACCAATTTACCATTTCGCTACAAAATGTCTGACTTAGAAATCTAAAGGTCCTAAATAAGTAAATTAGAAAAGTGCGTGAGATGAATTTATTTACTCCTGTCATTGATATATTAAGTGGAGCACTATAACATTATGTGGAATTTTATGGCTGATAAATATCATTAGGTTACTGATCCTTTACAATAATTAATACAAGCCGATCAGAGAAGTGTGATAACATTTTATCAAATAAACAAAGCCGTTTTTCATATAGCTTTCATGATTCTTTAATACTTTTATCGTATAGCAATGATTATCTCTGATTTTGGGCCTCGGAGAAATGACTAATGGTGCCGAGAAAAATCAAATATTATTGTATACGTTTTTGACTAAAAGGAAAAAAAATCTATTGAGCCTAACAAGCGTAATGCATTTTAAATCAACAACAATACACTAGTATTTATCATCTTAATAATATGTAACCGAAAACTATTATATTGATGATACCCCGTATTCAACAATGACTCAGTAAAATTAATTCTAATCTTTACCCTATAGTTTAAGACTTTTATTACAACAATTGGTAAATGGAAGAGGGTATGTGAAATATTTAATAAAAATTCAATCAGAATTTAATTATTAATCTAATCTATGGAGGGTTAGTCACTCTTTATAAGAACAATTTGCACATGCAAGGAAAGGTGTTCGTACAGAAACATCACAAGGCACACTAGTTTAAAGGACGATTATCTAAAACATAGCGAATAAGTATTGGCAAGGGAAAAGCACCCCTCCATGTGAAAATGTGAAAACACCTTAACAACGTTCCTCTACTGTAAATGTAGGACTAAGTTCTTAGGCTGATCCTACAGTGAACCTCATCTTGAGCATATGCTAATAAGCTGTCCAAAAGATTATTTACAAAAATCTTGTCTTTAGAAAAAGAATGAAACACAAGAGCATAAGTTGACACATCCCGGAAACATCTGAACGACTGTGACAAGAAACGTAAAGAAATTTAGGCTTCGCGTTTGCTGTGTGTGTGTGTGTTTTCTCTTATAAAGGGTTTGGTTTGTTTTGAATTTCGTGCCAAGCTACATGAGGGCTATCTGCGTTAGCCATCCCTAATTTAGCAGTGTTAGACTAGAGGGATGGTGGCTAGTCAATACCACCCACCGCCAACCCTAAGGGTACTCTTTTACCAACAAATAGTGGAACTGACCGCTACATTATAACGCCCCCACGGCTAAATGGACGAGCATGGTCGTTGAAGGGGATTCTTATAAAAAAGAACTTCAGACTTTAGATAGTGCACAGTAAGGCTAAAAGAGAACGTATTAATATCTATTGTGCGAGATCAAATTCTGTACTATATGAACCGAGCGCCAAGAATATATTATTACATCAGGATAGGTCTGCAAGTCATACATCTAATCCCACACCAACAATGAAGGGGAACGACACCGATATTCACGCTATCGTCTTCTCCGACATACTTATAAAAAAATCACCTGGCTACAACGCCCATGGACTTTTGTTAATTTTGTTTCGCTGAATGTGGTTTTAATGCAAGATCTGTGGCAAATTTGTCACTATGCAAGGCTGTTTGCTGTTATTTGCAGAAAATTGTTGCAAATTGCGGAGGAAATATTTCCAAAGACACGAAATCTGGAAAGTCGTTCATATGAAGAGCGATTAACTCTCCATATATGAATTGCTTGAACCTAACGTATTTTCTGCTTGTCACCGAGTCCATTGAATTGGATTCTAACTTGTCTACGTTCCTTTTCTCAGAACCTTTAGAAGCTGTAAGGTCCAGTGTAGGTCTTCTCCGCCATTTATATCCTACTCAAAATTCGAGTCTTTCTGCTTCGTTATCAGAGGTTAGAGATATAGCTGACACTACCTTGGACACTATGAAACCAAAATTGACGAGTAGGAAGAAAACTGGCAAAAATGTGTTAAAAGCTCATAACTTGCATTACATGTATCACAACACTACAAAATTAAATGACAGTGCAGAGGGACTTGGTACTCCAGATAACGACAATATTAACGCTGCAACTCCAGTTAACAACAATATTAACATTATAACTCCAGTTAACGACAATATTAATACCGTAACTCCAGTTAACGACAATATTAATACCGTAACTCCAGTCAACGACAATTTTAACACTAATACTCCAGTTAACGACAAGTATTATGATAAAACAATACAATCACTAGGTAATGTACAGGTTACTACAGTACGAAAATTCAATGACAACCCTATATCAGTAGATGACTTCGAAATTAAGGTTACTTTGGTAGACGACTTGGATTTGGATGAAGCAGAAGGAGAAAGGATGTCAAAAGTCGATGAACATCATGAGGAGTTTAACAGTTTACAAGTATCTCACTGTCATGGTGATACAATGAACACAGCGGAAGATCGTCATGAAGATCTTAGACCTCCTCCACCTCTGCCCTCTTCCAAACCTGAGGCACCTAAGAGGTATTTCTCTCCTCTACCTCTTCGCCGGGAGAAAAATACACCTTCACCATTACATCAGCAGAAAATGAAAAGAAAGATAACATCTTCTTTTTCTACCACTGCAGGTGCCTAAACTTTACTAACATCTCTTTACTTTTTAACTTTCTTACTTCCACATCATTACTAATTTTTCTCTACTATAGTGCTATAGTGCTATATATTTGTTCATTCATTTTTTAATCAAAATAAGGTGTATTAGAAGTTTACAGATACTTTTTACTGTGACGGTTATAATGTGACGGTCAATCCCACTATTCGTTGGTAAAAGAGTAGCCCAAGAGTTGGCGGTGGGTGGTGATGACTAGCTGCCTTCCCTCTAGTCTTACACTGCTAAATAAGGGACGGCTAGCGCAGATAGCCCTCGTGTAGCTTTGCGCGAAAAACAAAAACAAATCGCCCGTTTCAATTGAGTTCTATTTATGCGTTACAAGCTGCTTTGATTGAAGGTTTTATATCAACATTCAGTTAACTAAATGAAACGTATTAGAATTACGTTTACAATTATTACTCTATATTAAGAATTACAAGTATGTTCACCCGTTTCAACTGAGTAAATATTTATGAGTTACAAGTTAATTTTATTGAAGGTTTTATATCAACATTCAGTTAACTAACAATATTCTGACATATTAGTTCAACATCACTATTTGATTGTTTCTCGGGCTGCTTTCCTTAAAGAAATTATGATCAAAAGAGCTTAGTAAAAAGTACCTAAACTTCTAATACACCTTATTTTGAGTAAAGTTGTATACGTATTTTCTAAGTCAACTTTTTGTTTTACTAACTTTTTTTTTTCCTTCTTTTGTTGAACTAATTTGTCGGGATGTATTTAAACTTCAAATAACAAATATAAATTATTCTTTTTGTGGGGAACTTGGATTGAGTCAGCAGCAAGAATTTAATGTGAGGAAATCTGGGCAAAAACCTCCTTTGCTACAGACAAGTGTTGGTCGTTTTCCGGCGAAGTTTTGTAAAACTGGTTCTTTGGCCAATCGCAAACACAGAGGAACACGTTATTAGACTTTTCCTTTGAGTCAACCACTGGATACTCATTACACGTCCAAAACAACCAGGAGAATTTGAAGCAGAGTATCACAATCGTAACACCATAATTGTTACAGAACATCTCAGCGGCAAGCTGACAGAAAGAGTTATATTGTATCGTGGTATCAACTGTGCACATTTAGAATACTGTATCGTGGTATCAACTGTGCACATTTAGAATACTGTATCGTGCTATCAACTGTGCACATTTAGAATACTGTATCGTGCTATCAACTGTGCACATTTAGAATACTGTATCGTGCTATCAACTGTGCACATTTCGAACTGCTATAATGGCAAAAATCATTTTGCTGCACCCCCATTTTTGTGCTGAAGTATTACAAACTTTATTACCATAACTTAAGACTTGCGCGCCAAAAAAACAGTGCTATTATTCGTCATAGAAACATTTAAAAACACCATCAGATAAAACTCCCAAGTCTACACTATTTTATTTTATGTATATCTTGTTGGTATAGCAAATGTTCGATATTTTATTGAAAATATGTTTGTTTGTTTTGTTTTTGCTCTAGGTTCGAATACTGAATTATTCATATTATAACGGAACTTTATATAGCTCAGACTTTAAGAAATAATTATTATTATAATGAATAGTCCAAGAAGATGATGCTGACTAGCTGCATTCCTTCTAATATAGCACTTCAAAATCGGGACGGTTAGTACAAATATTTTACGTACATGTTGTATACAAACATTATCTACAGAGTATCACCCCCCCCCCTCTAGTGGCACAGCGGTATATCTGCGGACTTACAACGCTAGAAACCGGGTTTCGATACCCGTGGTGGCCAGAGCACAGATAGCCCATTGTGTAGCCTTGTGTATAAATTCAAACAAACAAACAGCATGAGAAAAAATAGAAAATAGCAACTCAGCCCCGTAATAATGTCATACGTCGTTAGACAAAATGTTATTAGCAATAAATAATAACAATATATATATAAACTTACACTTAACTGCGATTTGTTATTTATGAGTTTATCTGCAAAGTCTTGTTTCTTAATAAAAAAAATATAGGAAAGCTATTTGCCCCGTATTTTGAATATAAACTTGGCGGGAAGTTTTGTGACAAATATTTCAAATATAGAACCTGACCCTAAGAGCTTTGTTGGTTTGCTTGTGTGTTTTAGAGCAAAGTCTATCTTCTATGTCCACCGCGAGGAATCAAACCCTGGCTTTTAACGTTGAAAATCCGTAGACTTACCGCTGTGCCACTGGATTTTTGACGCTTCTCCAGAAATACGCATGTTAAAGTTTATTTGTTCATAAATAATCTATCTCTCCAATACTTGCAACGAAGTTTATGAGTACAACCAGAGACTGTTAATTAAGGTTCACAGGGTACGTTTTCAAGCATCAAGTAGTGGTATCATCTTTGATTAGAGATATCTTTCACTGTAGTAGCCTAGAAAGAAATTTTTGGTTTGTTTTGAATTTCGTTCAAAGCTACACAAAGTCTACCTGCGCTAGCCGTCCCTAATTTAGCAGTGATAGACTAGACTAGGCAGTTTGTCAACACCATCCACCAGCAACTCCTGGGCTATTCTTTTACCAACGAATATTGGGATTCTCTATCACATTATAACGCTCTCACAACTGAAAGGGTTGAGCATATTTGGTAACGGAGATACGAACCCTCGACCCTCAGATTGCTCGTCAAGCGCCTTAACCAGCAGGCCGTGCCAGACCTTAGAAAGAAATATCATTATTAAGGCTTTGTTATTCAACCTATTAAAATATTTTATCCCAGTTAATAAATTAGTTCAGTTAAGGATATTTAACATCATTTCTAAAGCTATTTTCAAAATTTTACAAGGAGCATGAAAATAGTGTTAACACACAGTCACGCACATTCGTATCATTTGGCTTGTGACTCGGTCTAATAAGTTTAAAAAGTAAACTAAAATAAGATGTAAAGTGTGATATCTGATTCTGACAAGTAGATAACACTACATTATTAGTACAATTTATAGCTTGTTATGTACGTTGGAAATTCAAAAAAAAATTAATTTTTCATAGTTTGAAAATGGTTAAAGTGTTTACTCATAAACTTGTTATAAAAAGGTTTAGCATTTTTCTGGTTTAAAAAAATATATACACAGTCGTTCTTTCAGTAACATAAAATGACATCATCGTAGGTAACTTTTCAGGCATATTTGTATTAATAAATTTATTGGACTATCACCACGTTTTTATTGTAGTTTTTTTTTTTTAATGCACAAGCTTTCGGCTCAGTCATCTAAGCCTTTTACTGGTGCGAGACGTTTAGTAAACGACAGGATCTAACGGAACAATGTTAGATCCTGTTCCATTAGATCCCGTTGTTTACTAAACGTCTCGCACCTGTAGAAGGCTTAGGTAATTCAGCCAAAACTTGTGAATTAAAAATAAATAAATAAATTACTTAATACAAACATCATCGTAAGTAGTTGGAACTAAGGTTTTGTTGTTTTGTCAGGTGATACAAGTAAATCGAGTCGCTTCGTAGGTCTACTTTCTTCTCTTAACACAATCAGCGACCTCGACCAAACTTTCCAACAGACGACTGCCAAAGAAGAGCAAATTATGGCAAAAGAACACCAGACAGGTATCATTACCTAGTTTTGTATAGATGAGTTCTAACTAATAAAAATTATGGCTTAGTGACAGATTTAAATGTTAGTTTCTGAATGGTTAATTCGAATATTTGTTTTCTAGAAATATTAATTAGATCTCTTCCTGAAAATGTATTTTTTATTGTTAAATGTTAATTAGATCTCTTCCTGAACATGTACTTTTTATTATTAAATGTTAATTAGATCTCTTCCTGAAAATGTACTTTTTATTGTTAAATATTAACTGGAGTTATTCACGAAAGCATACATAACCCACTTAACCACCCTTGTAATTAGAACTAAAAAAAACAGTTATTTCTCTACAGGAAACTTAAATGTAAATAATAAGTTTTCTGTGTCGTTCTGTCTGAAATTCAAAGCTGCTAAAGATATGTTTGATCCCTGATATATTTTTATGTTCTTCCAAAAATACTACGTGTATTTTTATTTATTTATAATGAAGCTTGTTCAAATATATTATGTTTCGTTTAAGTTCTTTTACTCATTTATAATTATATTTCAATCATATATATAAGGAATAATATTCTTAACAATACATTAACAAATCCTATTAATTAATTTATCACGTACTTGGACTTAGTCTCTTGATGACAACTTAATATCTTCAAAAAAACTCGTATATTAATAATCTATTTCAAGTTCGTTCCTGTGTTGTGTTATTTTATGTTTTCCCTCCATAATTACGCTTACTTACGCTATTATTCGGTAGCCACTAAAAAGGAAATTACTTTTACAACTCCTACATGAATCATTTACGTGTTTTTAAACACTATAAAATCAAATGGACTCGTATTTTTACAGGAAGATCGAAAGGATCGTGTATAATTAAAGGTTCAGATAAGGAAGCAGACAGTGCCCATCTAGAACCATACTCGAGGAATATATCAGACTGTTCTCAAGTAAAGAGACGTGTAAAAACAGATATTCAACAGCCAGGAGAAATATTAATTGACCAGAAAATGAAGCCTCCGGCACTTTTAAAAGAAAAAGTTTCTTGGAAGGCTACTAGACAGAATAATCATTGCACAGTTAATGAAAACAACACTTCCTTTAAGGAAAGTATAAAGTCTTTATCAAATGATAATAATTCGCAATCAACTCTGCCACCCACTCCTTCATCCCCGCCACCACTAAAAGCTGTATCTGACGACATTTCTGTGATGAGAAACCACTCAGAAAGAAATTCAGAAAATACAAACGGCAAGCTAATCAAACCAAATGACTTGAGTATCGTAGCAGCAGTAAGAAATTTACGGTTAAAAAACTTTACTATCAAGCCTTACACACGAGAAGAAGAAGAAGATTCGTTTTCTTCTGAAGCACAAGACTTCAAAAGTACACAGAAATATTTGGAATTAAATGACAACCCTATTAGAAATTACTTAGAAAAACCATTTTTGAGAGCACCCAATAAAGAGAATCTTCAAGGAACCGATTCTAGAGAAAACAAGTTTAAGGTCCACAAGTCAGAATCATTTCATTGCCAGGACATCAACTCAGAAAATGAAACAAAACCTAAACTACTGGGATGTGAAAGAACTGGATCTTCTCAAGAGGAAACTAATCCAATTATAATGAACCCTCAAAACAACAAGGTTGTATATAGTGGTGGAGGCTCAGTGAGAGGTATTAAAGGCAAGGTGCGTATACGCTGTTTAGCCATTGATGACCAGAATATCTCCTCTCTCTTCAATGGAAATACTACTTCCATGACGGACCTTAGCCAACAGGCACTAATGGAAGCAGATGAGCAACATGATGATGACCAACAAACTGACTTTTCAGAAAGACTCGGACGTGTAAAGTCAGAAGTAGACGGTTCTCAGTATTCCAATGTTGCAAGATCAGAAGGGAGCATTGTCAAAGTTTCATCTGATCAGCAAAACGAATTACAAGATGAATATCAGAAACTTCAAAATCAGTTACTATTATATCAAAAAAAGCTGTTAGATAATCAAGAACTTCTGGAAAAAGAAAATATAATGTCAAAATTCTCTCTTTCACCACTAACTAGAACCAAAGTGTTCTTCGAAGAGCAGCAGCTTCTTTCATCTGACACAGAAGAGCTAAAATCTGAAATACTGCCCAAACTAAAACCTTCCAGTGTTAGGGCTGCTAAAAAAGATCATAGTTCAACCGTCGATCTTCAGTCACGTATTCATTCTGAAACTTTAACTTCAGCTAAAACAAAACATTCCGACTCATTCAACAAACCCACAAAGAAAAATCTAATTCATTCGCATTTGCTTGATGAGTTTCAACCAACTACTGATCCAGGTAAAAAAGTCGTTAGTCACGAAAATGAACAAGAAACGATTCAAAATAGAAAGCAATCCAAAGAACTGATATCGAATAAATTTCCTTGGTTAAGCCTTGAAAATCAATTAGAAAATGAAGACATTTCATTCAAACAGATTTATAAGCAGCTAAAGGATAATTCTTATAAACCTTCAAATAGAGCTAATCAACAAACAACAGTAACTAAAAATGTAGCCTATCGAACGAATTCTTTAAACCTAGAGAAAAATTCTAATTATTTTAAGCAAGATGAATGGCTCTTAAAACAGCCAAAAACTCCAGATACAGAAGAACTGAATGCTACTCAATCTTTCAAGAATATCTTTGCACCACAACCATACAAGAGTAAGCCCATTTCCCATACCTTTAGGCTTCCACCAACTAAAATTCTGGGAGCTCCAATTGTTAGAGGATTCTCAGAAGAGGTAAAATCTAAGATTCTAGAAAGTGTGAAGTTTTCTAGTGTAAAAGACACTGTTGCAAGTAATAGTAAAGAAGATATTCCAATGCATGAAGAGATTGCTGTTTCACCTCTACAACAAAAGCATGCTTTTCAGCTGCACAAAACAGGAGTAGGAAACAAATTCTCTAAAAGCGTTGCTGCTGAGGGAAATGTAGGAGCTCCATTTCTTCCACGGACACTTCCCTCTGAAACTAATGAAGTTTCTTCTACAAGCAACACTCAAGTTAACAGTTTTCCTTCTCGGAACTTTGACAAAGAACCTTCTGGAAGTAAAAAATTACAGAATGCAAATGTGAATAGTCGCGATCAATTAATGATGGAGATTAAGAAGTTTGGTGGCCAAAATTCTTTAAAAAAGGTATGTTTTCTTAATTTATTTCCTTTTGCAAATATATAGTGTAATATTTCAATGTACTATAAACATTGAAATGAATGTAGTACAGCATTATGCTTAAGATTCTTTAACTGATTTTATTCTATATTATATTAAAAACTTTGAAGTGATCGAATCGTATTATTTTATTTTATTTTTTAATTTATATGCCTTTGAAAAAGTAAAAGTAAATCCTTTACATAGTAACCATAACATGTCACTTTTTTGTCTGGTAAATCAAAAAATGTAACTAACTGACATAACATGAACGTTTCGCTATTTGTTTCTCGTGTATCATTGTACTTCAGTAAATAGAAAAGTTTACAGCCCCGAAACTTTTGCCAATTTTTTTTTAGGTAAAGATATATCTGTTGGTTACTAAATAACAATATAAGGCAATTTTGTGAAACTCTGTTCCCAGAGTGTATTTGAAATGGTACAATTTAACGTTTTGGGTACTCGTGAAGATGAAGTTCTACAGTATTTGGAAAGTTATTAAAAGTTTGTTTCGACAGTCCTTAAGAGGAAAGTTTAGTGTTTGTCAATTCATTCGTTACACGTTTATTTCTATAAACGTACGAAAGATTGTGACAACCAGACATTAATTACTAAGTCTAATTACTAATTTACTATTTCTTATTAGATACTAATTAGGTTGCGCCCCATGCTTTTGCTGCTAACCCACGTATTGTTCAGCTAACTCCTTAGCAGAATTCGATCCTGGGTCGTCTTGCTGGAAAGGCAGATATGATATCCACTCATCCAGGTTCTCACCCTGTTGGGAATTAAAACAAATAGTTATTTGAATCATACAGTAAAATTGAATAATACTAAAATAATTGGGTATAAACTATGCACACTAGAACGAAAAAAATATGAACACACTCATCAACCTAACATAGGAATAAGTAAAAACCTGGGTTCTTCCACTGAAGCCTTTCAAAGGATGCGAGTGGCGGGTGATTGATAGCGCAAAATACCTTTCTAATGGGAAGGCCCAGGATAGATTCTCTGATCCTATCACCATGTTTGTTCTTCTCCAGGCTCTCCTGAAGCCGAGTACTATTAGTAATTCGACTTAGTTGGTCATCTAAGCTACTAAACATGACAAAGATTGGATTCTCCATAAACTCTCATTGTCTGAGATATTTTCATTTACAGGTTCCACCACGCCAGCCAAGTTGGCAACTGCGAGTGTTTGGTTCATCGTCGACATCATGAAGAACACGTTGAAGGTGGAACACAGAAGGCATTTGGCTTAAAGCTTATATCTAGAATATTTTCTCAAATAGTGACATTTTTGAAAGCAAACAACAACTCAAATCAGAACATAACTGATTATTTTTCGCTGTTCTTCTTCCTTTAAGTCGTTAAGCAGTAAAACCTAAATAAAAATTGAATAATTCCTTCAACATTTAAAAACTTTAAAATAGACATCGTTTGCTATTTTGAGTTTTTAGATTGAAGTTATTACAACATAAAGTTAACTCTCGTGCTCACGTAAACGTATCGTTTCTGATTGGATATTTTCAATATTGTTGTTGCTGGAAAACAAATACTTTAAGGTGTGTAACTTTGGTTTACTAAGAAAAGTGGTGACTCTTGTGACTCTTGGCTGAGTCTTGTTAATGTTGCTGTCAGAAATATGTATAAATAGTGAGTTTATTTGTTTATTGTTGTTGTTCGTGAGACGCTGGAAACAAGGCATGTTCTCATACCACCAAAACTACGAGGCCGCCTGGACCACTACAGTTCTAAGATAAGTTTAAATGCTATTATAGATAAGTAATCTTGATATTGGAAGAAAATGGTAGAAAAAAAACAACAAAAGGACAGTTGAACTGGTGTTCTTACACCTTATTATGTACAAGGTAAGCGAAAAGTTACATCCTTTGTACCTCATCTTCTAACATTTCATTAAATTTTGTGGCTTAAAAAAACCTTTATTTCCTCCAAACTAGAATTATTAAAGCAGAATTTCTTTTAGTGTAAAGACTTCTCATTTATCGGTTGTAAGCTCATTATTTTCTATCATCATTGTGTGATAAAATATTGATACTGATTTATACTGAACTAAGCTAACTTCCACTCTGGAAAACGCGATTGCAGTGTTTTACTCTGTAAACTCTACAATTAGGAAACTTGTATACGAGGACCACTTCTGTAGTAATGGCGTTACTAGCATTATTATCATACTTACGAATACTTGGACTTATGGTAAACTTAAAAAGCTCCCTTAAGAGTGAATTTTAAAGCTTTAGAGTGAAATGAATCCTAAAGGCAAGAATACGAGTGAAATTAACTGAAAAGGCTTACTTAATAATGATTTGAATTTCACGGGCCTCGTTAAGAGCAAAGCGAATGTCACTGTTTAAGAATAAGGTGAATTTGAAAGACCTATTTAGGAATAGGTAAAAATGTCAAAAAACCTGTTCAGTAATGAGTGTAAATTAAAATACTCACTGTTTGAACTAGCTCACATTTTCCCAACTATTTAAATTAAATAGTTTTGTTGGTTTATGGGCGAACGAAACTCTCTTAGTTTTAAATATGGAGTACAATGATTTCATAAACTGGGTAGTATTGTTGTTTGTTTGTCCACTTTGAGTAGAATGTTCAACTTCTATTGCCTTTTTTCACACCCAACTTCACTAATTATTCGTTTATGTGCGAACGAAACTCTCTTAGTTTTAAATATGGAGAACAATGATTTCATAAACTGGGTAGTATTGTTATTTGTTTATCCATTTTGCGTAGAATGTTCAACTTTTATTGTATTTTTTCACACCCAACTTCACTAATTAACGTAATTAATTTTGTTATTGAATTTATTATCTCTAATTACAAAAATAAAATAAAAAATGAAGCAAAATAATTAACAAAAGAGAAAACCGTAAGCAAAGCCTAAAGATACAACTGGTGTTTTTTGTTTAACTAAAAAAAGCTAAATTGAAACTAAGCTAAAAAAATCCCTGTAATTTACTATAAGATATTAGAACTTGGTCTGTAAACATGGCTTTAAGATATTTATTATTTTACAACTAATAAATGTAATGTTTGTTCAGTACTAAAATACTCAAAAAAGTTAAGTTAAAATTTTTTCACTGTGTTATGGACTATTTTTCTAAGATAAATTTATTTCTTTAGAGTTTGAACAAAGTAGTGAATTAAATGAAAACAAATACAATGTATATAACATATTAATTGTAATTCATGTCGTATCTTGTTATAACATACTCATTAAAATAAGGAATCATTAATCAAAAGTCACCTGCTTATACCTCAATTAAAAAGTATTAATTACGATTATAATTTCCGTGAACAAATGAGCATTGAGGTTTCAGCCGTAATTTCTAAAAATATCTATAATAATTATTAAAATGCATTAATAATGAGCCTCTAAGATAAAGTATTAAAATTATTACATCAGTATTCTTAGCAGTAATGCTTTTTTATATTTAGACCCTTTTTTAAACACTGTTAATAAAATGGCACTTATTTTCCCTTGTTATTTTATATTATTTGATCAATTTATCATTAATTCCTTTTTCGTTATTAATGTGTACACTAAGAAGAACCCGAAAATGGTGTTATGCCAGTGCCACTGATTTTATTCCAGTAGCACTGCGAGAATACTGGACATGTGTATTCCAATTCATAATTAGAACGCACCAGTGTTGCGGACTGAGTTGCCGGAATGTTCTACCAATGCCAGTGGTTTTAATTATATATTTAAACATACGTCCAGTACGTATCCTATAATCAGTCAGACAAGATCGTTATCCAATCAACAATATTTTAATACACTGAAATACTAATAATTAGTAGCTTTCATCTAATATACGCTATAGATAACTGACATTATCTGCTCTGGGTTTACCATTTTTTAGTTGAATAGATGAAACGCAGCTGTTTACATTCAAAAATTATTCCTACACACATTCATTAAATATATAACACTTGTAGAGTGTGACTTAGAAAGTGTTTTAGGCACACCAAAATTAGTATACTTGTCTACCAATACGTGCAATTTTACGAGTTGAACAAAGTTTGTGTTAATAACCCTGTTTCTATGCGTGTTTTCCTTGTTTTTTGAGGGTGACACTAAAATGTTTGTATATTATTATGCCTGTATCATGTACTTAGAGGTGTTAAGTATAATAAAACTGCTTCCTAACGTAATGAAAGCGTTCTGCGTTCTGCCTAATAGATCTTATAAACGCATGTGTTTCAAACTAACGAAAGTTCTTTCTAAACAACATATGGAATCCAAATAATAGTAGCAGAGATTATTTACTCCATCAGCGTAACATCAATTCAAACTAGTCGGTCATCTATTGTTTCTTGAAATAAGTGATATTTCTGAAATAAACGAGAATGGTATATTCTACAGGTTCTTACGCATTAGGCCCGGCATGGCCAGGTACTTAGGGCGCTCGACTCGTAATCTGCGGGTCGCGGGTTCGAATCCACGTCACACTAAACATGCTCACCCTTTCAGCCATGGGGGCCTTATAATGTTACGGTCAATCCCACTATTTGTTGGTAAAAGAGTAGCCTAAGAGTTGACGGTGGGTGGTGATGACTAGCTGCCTTCCCTCTAGTCTTACACTACTAAATTAGGTACGGCTAGCGCAGATAGCCCTCGTGTAGCTTTGCGCGAAATTCGTAACAAAACAAACCAACGTTACGCATCAGTAAAGACAAAAATTAGATTCTTTAAAATATCCCTAAATATTCCATAAAATATAGTTGGATCATGGTAATACTTTTCTGCATCTTACAGATAGACTGAAACAGCTGGTAATATTTCCAATAGCCATAAAAATTATTTGTTTCAATATCTTTTTTTTTCGTTTGTTTAAAGTACTAATGTGATGGTATTCACGTACATGCACAAAATGCTTCACTTTGTCGAAGATGAAACATTCCACATTGTTCTATAAAGTTCCATTTATTCCGTATACCAAACCATATTATATTCAGTCAATCTGGAAATAATTTAATAATTTGATAATAGTTTATTACAAGTATCTTATTAATATGATACATAACCAGGATCTAAGCTAATGTTACGTTTTTTTGTTTCCGAGATTGGTAATCTGCAAACTCAGGAAATGTGAAAGTAAAAAAAAAAGTTGTTTTGAACAGCACATGAAAATACGTAACCAATAAGCTTGAACTTATGACCAGATCGAAAGCAATACTCAAACGATGTTGAAGTAAATATAACAGTTTGTCAAGTGAGGGCTAAGAGAAGAATATATTCATATGTACTGACTTTTTTTTTTGTATTTCAGTATTTAAAGTACGAAATGTTTCACATTTATATTCAATGTTGAGAAAAGACTTGAAACTTTGCTTTCATCCTTGTTTATAAACTTTATTAGACATAGGTAATATTTTACACCGTATTACATGATTGAAATTGTTGACTTCATTATGATGTTTGCTGTCCAATTACACAACGCTAACAAATAAAAAGATTTAATAACGATTGCATCTCCACTACTTGCATAACGTTATTTCATATTTACTATTAGTTGGAGTACCCGTCCCCTGAACGTAAGTTATGTAAATTAATGAAAGGTTATCTTAGGACACGAAAAGCTGCTTCCCTTATATGTAATTGTAAAAAACGCCCATAAAAACTGCGAAACACAAAATGTGAATCCAGAAGTTTGCATGTATCTCCGCATGGACCCAACAAACCTTTATGACAAATCTGGTGAAGATCCATCAACAGAAGGCGAAGTAGTGGTAAAAAAAAGGGCGAAAACGTAAAAACGCCCATAAAAATCGAAAAACGCAATATGAAAGACTGAAAATTTGTATGTAACCCCCGGATGGACCTATTGACCCTCCATACCAATTTTGGTGAAGATCCATTTATACCCTGCGAAGTAGTTACATGGACATACAACAGATAGTACTATTATATTTATATAGATTTTATTTCTTAGTTACTATATCTGTGAATAGCCAAATCCAATTAGAATACTATTAAAGTAACCGTTTTAGATGTATTCATAATGTTCAGCTTTTTTTATAGTTCATCAGTGGTCCCCTAGTGGCTCATGGGTAAGTCTGAAGTCTTATAATACTAAACATCACTGTTCAATACCCATGGTGGGAACAGTTCAGATAGCTCATTGTGTAGATTTGAGTTAAACGGCAAAATATCATCAGTGGAAATAAATAAAAATGTGTGTTTTTTTTTTGTAGCAAAGCCAAGCCCCCCAGTGGCACAGCGGTATGTCTGCGGACTTACAACGCTAGAAACCGGGTTTCGATACCCGTGGTGGGCAGAGCACAGATAGTCCATTTATAGTCCATAAATAGCAAACAGACTAATAAATAAAGCGAGACAAGATCTTTGGAGTAATTTAATTTCATTGAATTTGAACGATCTAACCAATAGCAAACAGACTAACAAATAAAGCGAGACAAGAACTTTAATTTAGTTTCATTGAACTTGAATGTTCTAACCAATAGCAAACAGACTAACAAATAAAGCGAGACAAGAGTACTGAAGTAAGTTAGTTTCATTGAACTTAATTAGCTTCATGAAAAAACTTGTTTTACTAACTGATGGTACCTAAGTACTGATATAACAGGACCAAAATTGCTATTATTAGTTGTAATACGAATTATTTTGTTAAACATCGAGTTTCATGCGCCACCTATTCTTTATTTTTGGAAAAAAAAGTCAAAACATTATACTGGTAATGAGGCAGAAGGTATGAATTTTTCTTGTGGTAAATACGGTTATACCAGGCAACTATAAAGCAACTTGGGTATGAATTAAATCATGGATAATGAAAGAGGAATCGTTAAAAATAATATCTGAAAATATCAATACATAAGTAGTACACACCAAGATTCCATTAAAACTCGTGCTGTATAAAGGTTTTAAAATCGTCTGATTTGCTTAACATTTATAGAGCTATGTACAAAGTCCAACACCTTGGTTGTGCAACGCACAATCAACAAGCTGATAAGACAGCAGAATAAACCGTATAAGATCTTATCACGTGAATGAGGACAATCCTGGATCTTACTCGTTACATACGTATATATATTATATTTTGGTTCCTTTATTAAAGTGATTTGGTTACTGCTTTCATGTTATACCATTAACTGTAGATTATTTTGAAAACCTAATGACGAAAATATTTACAAGGTTCGAACGTTTCGGAATAACTTATTCCATCTTCAGCGAAATCTGAAAATTGTGCTACAAATATTGTTATTACTAAAATTATAATATAATAACATAATCATTAGTTTAGTTAGTTATTAAGAAAAGCGATAAATAGACGAATGAAACAATGTTTATATACTTATTACACAACAGTTGAGTTAAGTGTGAAAATTTAGAACAATTTTAGATCTAAAGAGCTTTGTGAGTCGTTAAGGGTCGGGTGGTTTTGTGTGACAATGTGAACAGAACATATCTCAGTAAAGAAAACTTGTCGTACTATAGACCCTTGGTATACAGATTAAACGTATACAACGTTTAAAATTCTTTAAATGAAGGAAGTTTTAGTTTGGAACGTTCAGCAGAACACTAAAAAACGTATACTGATTCTTTCTTTATAAGTATGTAGCTTTTTAGCTTTCGTGATGTATTTATGGATGGAAGTGAAACTAAATTATGCCAATATCTCTATAATATTTCATTTAACGATTTCTCTATCATCACACAGGATTATCAGACCTTGATCTCTACATTAATCAAAGTCTACTCATAGCTAAAGACTGTTAAACACACAAAACCATTAAAATGACCAATAAATCACTTTTAATATTGTCTATGAACCACTTATAAAAATGTTACATTCCATGTACAGTTAGTGTTTACATTCGGTCTTTAGCTAACATATATATCGTCAATGATTGTGGAAACATCATGAACACTTTCAGCCATGGAACTTTTATTTTTAGTTTTGGTTTGGGGTGTTTTGAATTTCGCGCAAAGCTACATGAGGACTATCTACTTTAGTTGTCTTAAATTTAGCAGTGAAAGACTAGAGAGAAGGCAGCTAGTCATCACCACCCACCACCAACTTTTGGGCCACTCGTTTACCAACGATTAGTGGGATTGACCGTCACATTATAACGTCCCGACGGCCGAAAGGGCGAGCGTGTTGAATAGGACGAGAATTCGAACCCTCGACCCTCAGATTGTGAGTCGAGCGCTCTAACCACCTGGCCATGCCACGATTACTTTTGAGTTCCAGAAACCTCATTACTGACTCTACATGTGCACGTAAGTGACACAGGTATTATCAGAATTATATAAGTTGGTCACTCTAAACGTCATGATAAAACCTAAGAGAGTGCATCTTATTTGAAACATAGTGAGACTAAGTTTTTCCACGGAGAATATCGTGAATTTCACTACTTGCCCACACGTCATACTATTAATACTCAATTTGATGTTATTGTGTGTATTATACCACCTTCTTCAGCTGGTGTACATACAGAGTCAGTAAGTGTATACACTCTTCAGACAAGTGTGGAAAGTCCAAAGTTGCATTATCTATTTCCATCCTTTCCTACATCGATTTCTTTCATGCTAAACATTCATATTCTATAATATGTTGAAGTATGTTGGGCCATTTCGTCAGTTTGAGAATGTATTGTTCAACGTAGAGTCAGTTAATTTTGTGTATGAAAGCAGGATGATAGCAACTGTAAAGAGTACAAGACAATTATCACATAATCCCTATAAAAGGGATCCTGCAGGTTAATAAATACCCTGTCCAGAAACTTCCGATGTTTCATATGACCACTTATTGTTTCTACCACCCAATACAATTTGATGACAAGACTTAAACGATTGGATTCCTCTGAAAAATGTTAGCCACACCCCAATACAATTTGATGACAAGACTTAAACGATTGGATTCCTCTGAAAAATATTAGCCACACCCCAATACAATTTGATGACAAGACTTAAACGATTGGATTCCTCTGAAAAATATTAGCCACACCCCAATACAATTTGATGACAAGACTTAAACGATTGGATTCCTCTGAAAAATATTAGCCACACCCCACTTTTACAATAAGAATGATATCTAGATTTCCACGCCCATTTCTTAAAGGAGATCCGTCACGTCATGTTGTTGTGCCCAGATGAAAAGGTTTTCCAAATTATTTCAGAATATGTGTTGAGTACTTGATGTGTCATTTATTTCACCATGAGCAGGTTATGGACAAAGGATTACCACAATGTGGTCATCGATGGATACAAGCATCAATGGTTTGGCAAGTGACCGTTGCGTTGTGCATACTGTAACTTTAGCTTCGAAATGCATATAAACACATATGCGTCATCTCAAACTTGATTGACAACATCAATGAATCCACATGTGAATAGATCCCATGCAAGAGGAGGAGTATGGTAGTCTAACTCGAAGCTACAAAGGAGAAAAATCGCACACTAATGCAAGCCGAGCTGAGTACGTTGCTCTATTTCAAAGAAAGAGTTTTCCAAACCCAAACTTGCAAATAAACTTTTGTTGTATAACCTATTAAGGAGTTTAACGCGAAGAACCCTCAAATAGATTTGCACACATTTTGCATAGGCATTCCTCAAGATGGAATCCTGAAGACAAGTCATCACATAGATACTTTGTCAGTCAAGTGAACTTAAAGTATTCACTATCAGTTATCTTGTGACACCTATTAAATTATATTTCATCTTTAATTTTAACTGCTACTAGAGTGTTTTCCAAAAGATCAATCACATCCGTAATGTTACAGTTCATATAGAGTTATATTATAGCATCTATCACGTGGCATAGTTAGTCACAGATTGCTTTAAGTCCAGATGAATTTTGCAAGCAACTAATTCCAACAGAGATTACAATACGAAGCATAACAAATGCTTAATTCAAGTTATAGAGCAACTAGCTGAGAATTTTTTTAGCACATAACACATTTGACTGTTTACCTCATAACAGACGTTTAGGGCTTGTCCAATCTGATTTGGTAATGGAATAACCAAGAGTTTAATGTGTAGGAAGAACATGTCTTGGATCCCTTCTATCAGTTTTACTGCCATCTGGATGAGGGTCATCAGGCCCACAGTGTTTGTCATAATAGTCTTATTGATGACAAAGGTAAAAGTAATCATTTATAAACCCATTACTGATAAACGGCTCGGAAGCGTAGGTACTAACCAAGAAAAGATAGAGTGGAATACAGGTATCAGAGTTGAGAGCTTTGTGACTCATATATGGAGTTACTCATAGAGATAGAATAAGAAATGAGGATATAAGGAAGAGTCTTAAGAAGAGATATAAAGATAGAGTGGAATACAGGTATCAGAGTTGAGAGCTTTGTGACTCATATATGGAGTTACTCATAGAGATAGAATAAGAAATGAGGATATAAGGAAGAGTCTTGGGATGGATTCAATGCTAGACTTTACAGAGAATAGCTAGCAGAGGTGGTACGGATATGTCAGACTGATAGATAAAGAGAGATACTGAAAAAATATATGGAGTGGATACTAATAGGAATAATGTCTTAGGTAGGTTAAGGATGAGATGGAGACAGAATATTAAACAAGTAGGTGGAAATATAGGAACAACATTGGAGAGAGGTAAAGGTACAATAATTATATTTGGACAGGAAGGTGCGGTAAAGTTTTGTAGGATGATGCAAACATTAACCTAACAGGAGGAGGAAGAAGAAGATGGCATTTGCTACAAATGACACCACTTTCACAGCAGTCTATCTCTCTTTTTAAAGGAACCATTTTTAGTTCACCATTATGTGGTCTTCTTCCTTTAACTCCACATTTCATATGCCATAAGACATATTGTATTTATTTCGGTTGTGGAAATGTTGTCTTATTAACATTACTTCACTATGTGGGTCTTATAAACGTCTCATTAAGCAATCTAAAAAACATTTTTGGCTCCACAACTTGAGAAGTTCTAAATTTAATTAGATGATGTCATTGGTAATTTTATTAATTGGCTGATACATAAGGCATACTTAATATTAAAATAGACAAATAGTTTTAAACTTTTTTGGCTAAGGGCCCAGTTGTTAACATTGACGGCCCAATAAATACCTCTATTGCAAAAATCATCTGAAGAGATACTAAATAACTAAACTATTATCTATTTTCAAAGTCTGTTCACGTACCTTTCACACATTGATGAGACAATTTTTGGTCGCGACCCATGGGTTGAGAACGCTAGTGCAGACGTGTTAAGAGATTATATTTTGCATGTTGTACATTTTTGAATAGGGCAGCAACTGCAACAATAAATCAAGCATCTCAAGCCGTGGGGGCGTTATAATGTGACGGTCAATCCCACTATTCGTTGGTAAAAGAGTAGCCCAGGAGTTGGCGGTGGGTGGTGATGACTAGCTGCCTTCCCTCTAGTCTTACACTGCTAAATTAGGGACGGCTAGCGGAGATAGCCCTCGTGTAGCTTTGCGCGAAATTCCAAAAACTACTCGTTTTTTTATTCACATTAATATAAAAAATAGGCTTACGTAGCACTGTATTATTGTACTTCGACTCTTTTTTTTTCATACAAAACAAAAAGTTTCTGTAGGCTACCACGCCAATGTTTT
>NW_013667733.1:148795-162296 GCF_000517525.1 Limulus polyphemus
CGTGGGGGCGTTATAACGTGACGGTCAATCCCACTATTCGTTGGTAAAAGAGTAGCCCAAGAGTTGGCTGTGCGTGGTGATGACTAACTGCCTTCCCTCTAGTCTTACACTGCTAAATTAGGGACGGCTAGCGCAGATAGCCCTCGTGTAGCTTTGCGCGAAATTTGAAACAAACCAAGTCATTATTTTTATTATGCGGAGGTCAATTAGACACTTAAAATTCTTACTTATATCGTAGCTATTTCTAATGTTATGATTGAATGTGTTATCGAGTTAGATATTTTGATTAGTAATTTACATGGTCACATTCTACTGCACGAAGAATAATGATTTTATACCACAGTTTAAACTAGTGGTTCATATATAACGAATATGCATGTGTGCACACTCATTTTAACTCTGATGGTTATCTTTCTGACAACTACAGCTGCAGGTAGGATGTTCAAAACGCTAAAGGATTTTAGAGCAGGTAACTATCACATAATTTTACTGGCATTTCGTACTTTCAACATGAACAGCACCATGTGTAACACATAGACTAAACGACACAACCATTCCTAATTCAGTACGGTTGACTAGAAGGAGGGCAAACCAATCAGCTGTACACGTACGGTTGACCAGAAGGAGGGCAAACCAGTCAGCTGTATACGGCATTTTTTAAATGAATAACTGGATTGACTGTCCGAAAGTGCTGAGAATTTTCAAGGGGTATAAAGTTGGACGAACAGCCAGCCACGCTAACATAGTCCTATAGTTTTACTAAAATATATAAAATGCATAATTTTTAAAACCGTCCTGATCTATAAATTATAAACTTCATCAGCAGAATCCTTTTTTTTTCATCAGTAATTCAAAGTGATGCTATTCATTAACGATTGAATGTTATCAATGTATATTTGATTTTTATAAATAGAGCAGAACAATAGATTGTAGGAAAGTAACAAAACTTTTTGTTCATTGAAAGAGACAAGGTTACAAATGAGATCGTATATTTTGTTACATTCATATTACTGTGAATATCCAAAAATGAAAATACAGATATTGGACTACAATTTGGAAGCTAATGAATAATTTTCAGAAAATATTAAGACTCGATCATTTTGCTGACGTGTATTTCTGTGAGTTTTTACAATCGAATAGTTTCAAATTAGAAATATGTTTTTGATCCAATTCTGAGTAGTAAGTGACACCAATGGATTGGAAATAAACTGTAGCTTTTACTTTCCCGGTAAAAGTTGAAGTTGATAACGTTCTAATATATTATGTATACACATATATATGATGTATTACAACATAAAACTAAATGTTCGTATAAGTTAGGCCTAAGTAGATACAAAAGTGGAAAATGAGGTATTAAAAGAGATACTTAGTTTAAATTTTTATTTTTTTTCTTTATTTTTTGCTAAACTCACCTAATTGATGTGTTTAGACGAGAAAAAGTTACAAACCAGAAAGACTCAGCTATTAATAAAAAGAAAGTCTCAATCTTTTCAGAATGGCTTTAGATTTACAATATTTATTTGTACACTTTAGCGGAGACACCTCAGGATCCGTGATAACTTTACAGTGGTGTCTTTGTTATATTTATTACATTACTAAACAAGAACATTGGATTCTCCTGCTGCTCTCTACTAATTGTCTTCAAGCAATCGGGTTCTGATTTTTACTTGGTGCATGTTTCCACGTGTGATTTTTACTTGGTACAGGTTTCCACGTGTGATTTTTACTTGGTGCATGTTTCCACATGTGATTTTTACTTGGAACATGTTTCCACGTGTGATTTTTACCTGGTACATGTTTCCACGTGTAATTTCTACTTGGTACATACTTCTACGTTTGATTTTTACTTGGAACATGTTTTCACGTGTGATTTTTTTACTTGATGCATGTTTCCACGTGCAATATTTACTTGGAATATGTTTCCACGTTGTGATTTTTTACTTGGTGCATGTTTCCACGTGTGATTTTTTACTTGGTGCATGTTTTCACGTGTGATTTTTTTACTTGATGCATGTTTACACGTGCAATCTTTACTTGGAATATGTTTCCACGTTGTGATTTTTTACTTGGTGCATGTTTTCACGTGTGATTTTTTCTACTAAATTTAAAGTAGATGACAGTTTGAACAAGACTTCATGACACATACGATATATTCATAGGTGACAAGTAAATCGTTTGTATAATAAACAAACGAAGCTATTTATTTATGAAACAGAGTATGTACCAACTTTAAATCTAGCAAACGTGGCCCAGATAAAATCGAAATTCAAAATGTCTGCGCGGCCATCATTGGATTATATTTTTTCAAAACTCAGTGTAACAATTTAATTTTCTTAATATATTTTTATTGAAGTTGTGTGCAGAAAACAAAGTTTAAAAATCTTATGCCACTATGTTGTACAGAGGAAGAGCAAGTCGACATACGTGACTATAAAAACGTGGAGTGTCATAGAGGTAAGGCATATTTTATTATAGCAACTTTTTTTTTTACAGGAAAGATCGTTCCAATCTTTACATTTACTCGCTCAAATTACAGAAAAGAAAATCCTAGAACGGACCCTTTGAACCTTTGTAACCATCAACTAAATATTCTCGAGAATTTTGCTAAATATGAGCATTTAATAAAGACCTTTTTATTTATAGTAGTCGATTTAAATGAAACATAAAACAAAAATGTATTGATCCAAGCTTGCACAGGAATGTGCATCTAAAATTTAATTCTAGGGAATTCTAGACGTAACAAACCGTCTTTAAAAACTTGGTGCCAGATTATCGAAAGATGCAGAAAGAAGTGAAAAAACTATTTCTAAAAAGAAGATACATTAGAAATGTGGACTTGTTATGAATCACAGCTTTTCTTATGAAAAACTAAGTCAACTATCCAGAACGTCTTTCTTTTCATCATCTTGGAAGCTGTTTTGCTCTAGATTTAAATTTTTTGAAGTCTTTGATCAACGAAGGCTACTGTAGTCGAGAGTTTTCTTTGAATTCTCTAAACTTCGCTAGAGTACTCTCCTATTAATGGAGCAACGGGTGTTAATGTCTTGATCGACAATAACGTTACAGTACAACGAGCGTTAAAAGGCTGATGAAATTATAAAACACTTAATTGCTGCTGTGTATAAGATTTTTGTTAAGGTGTTATTCCTCGCTGATGGTTACCGTGACAACGTCGTCTGCAGCGTCGTATGTTATCCATAGTAGTTTTAAGAAGCAGTTCTGTTTGTTTGTTGTTGTTTTTTTTTCAAGTATCACCATGAGGAAAAAAAGCACAGCACTAAATCATCGGTACTTTAAACCGAGAGAGAGAAAGAACTTTTATATAATAAAACGTTTTTCCGAGATCTCTTTAAAAAGTTGAACTTTGTTTCTTCCAGTTGAACTGGTCAAGAAAATCGTTAAACTAAAAACAACAAATCTTTAGAGGATATTCAAATTATTACAAGGCATAATTCCTTAGATCCAAAATACTATAACCGAAATGTGTGTTCCTCCGTTTCCCTGAGAACGTAGCGTGTACAAATAACTTGTTTTTTTCTATAAACATAAATATGAAACACACTCACACACAAAAACAAAACAGAAACTCAACTACTACAGCTACATTCGGATATGGTTTTAAAGTTTCTTGTGCACACGAGAAAAAAATAACAAGATAACTCTTTGTTTCCGAAAGGGGTACGTCAGCTGAACTGACACGTATTCGTAGAGTAAAGTTTCACATGAAATAAGACAGCATGATTTTCAACCTACGCGAAACTAGAACGTTGAAGAGATTCAGTTTTTAAGTTGTCTCTGATAAACCTTCCAACCGGCACTGCTGAACATTTTTTTTTTACATTAGCAGTCACCACTAACTGACCATTTACTTCCCTTCATCTGAAGACGCTTCTTGGCCAAGCCTTTGTCATTTGAAATATTCTATGGGACTGAAGAATTAGTTTTCCTGGACTTCAACCTGAAAACATTTACTTAGTTTTCCTGGACTTCAACCTGAAAACATTTACTTAGTTTTCCTGGCCTACAACCTGAAAACATTTACTTAGTTTGATCTTCGCTTTGCTAAGATTTTCCTGACTACATTATTATTCACACTAACACATCCTGACTTCCTGTAAGTCTGAATATTGAGATAATTATTTTTTTCTAAAAGTCAACCAAGTCAATTGCTATTCGACCTTATCCTCAATACCATTTGTACTTGATCTTAGCACCAAGATGCAGCAACATCCGAATGAGGTCGATGTTAATCTACTTTTTCATTCTTTCTCTACTCATATCGATCATGTTGTCACCCACCGAGATACTTATTCGGCATAAGAGAATATACACGTCAGTAACTAATCTTTACAAAACTTAAACTGGTTTGGAACGATATAAAAATAGATCAAGACGTAAACGAACTATACATATTTACACGTCTGAAGTCTTTGAATCTCTTCCTTGTGCTTGAACCACAACCGATTTTACATCCTCATCCCTGGAACTAAAATCATCACTGGAGGACTTTAAGTCTATTTCTTTAGAAGTACCACTAGGTGGAGCTAATGAATGTTCTTCTTCTTTCATAAGTCGTATATCACCTTGATTTCTTGAACTTTGAACAGGCTGGATCACCTTTGGTTGAGGCTAGGGGTGAGAAATAAAAATTTGAATATATATATTTACTTGTACTTTACATTTGTGTTTTTAGGAATGACCTCAATTTGATCGTCAAATTTTCGCAACTACGTAACAATTAATCTGTTTCTTCAGAAGACATCAGAATGATTATTAAACGTTTACCGATACATTTTTCATTGTGTTTATGAATCTTGTTCCATGCGTATTGTCCTTTAAGAAGTACGCAAGCGAATTTGTTTTAGTCCATATGGACTCGAAAAATCTTTAGCTTTAGCAAATAAGCATTGTAAGCCTATAATGGTATAAAACTAATATTTTTTATACTAAAAGCTTTGTTTGTTTGAAAGTAAGCACAAAGCTACACAATGGGCTGTCCGTGCTCTGCCTACCACGGGTATCGAAACCCGGTTTCTAGCGTTGTAAGTCCACAGACATACCGCTGTGCCACTTAGACACTTAGTCTGAACTTGTAGAAGCGACAACGACAATCTTTGATGTAGCGTAATATTTGTGTAAACATGTTTATGTTTATGAATGTTGATGGAATTTTTTTAAATTATGTCAATCGTAGATTTTTCTGTCTCTTCCTAGTGCAATTTATCACAGTTTTAACGATATTCTCTGTCTGTGTGATACAGTTATAACGATATTCTCTGTCTGTGTGATACAGTTATAACGATATTCTCCGTCTGTGTGATACAGTTTTAACAATATTCTCTGTCTGTGTGATACAGTTATAACGATATTCTCCGTCTGTGTGACACAGTTATAACGATATTCTCCGTCTGTGTGATACAGGTTTAACGATATTCTCCGTCTGTGTGATACAGTTTTAACGATATTCTCCGTCTGTGTGATACAGTTTTAACAATATTCTCTGTCTGTGTGATACAGTTATAACGATATTCTCCGTCTGTGTGACACAGTTATAACGATATTCTCCGTCTGTGTGATACAGGTTTAACGATATTCTCCGTCTGTGTGATACAGTTTTAACGATATTCTCCGTCTGTGTGATACAGTTTTAACGATATTATCTGTGTGATACAGTTTTAACGATATTATCTGTCTGTGTGATACAGGTTTAACGATATTCTCCGTCTGTGTGATACAGTTTTAACGATATTATATGTCTGTGTGATACAGGTTTAACGATATTCTCTGTCTGTGTGATTTATATAATTGTTCACCTTAGTACTTAATTTTTGCTCGACGTTAAGTTGCTATCATATTATATGTCCTTTCCTTATTAAGGATTCTTATTAGTAATATGACAGAGTAGAATATACCAGAAAGAGGTAAATATTAAGGATTTTACACCACTTTAGAAACTTTGAAAATTTTATTTTTTAAGATTTTACACCTCTGATGTCAGGATTTTACGCTTTATAACCGATAAAATAACTGCAACATTTCACCTTTCCATAAGTAGAAAAGAGCATAGCTTTATTTTGGCACATTAAGGTGATATTTTCCTACATATTTGTGTAGAACATAAACACAAAAATTTATTTAACGTTCACCTGAATCTTCCCACGTTTAATTAGTTGGAGTATGGAATTTAATAAACTTACACTAATTTTTTTACTTAGACTAATGTTACGTATTCCAACGATTTTTCAGTAAGGTATTATACGTGCATGATCCTTTTTCTGTGCCACGATTCCTCTGGAACTTAGGTCTTACTCAAACGAAAGGGTGGTACAAAGACTTGTACAAATTGATACGATTTGCGGTTTATTTCCTCTCAATATATAATGAGAATAATCGTTAATATAGATAACTTACGATTGTAGAATATAATACTAGGAACTTTTATTAAGACATAACAATATTATATCCCATGATGACCCTTATTCTTGACGTTATGTGGTGTAAACTTGCTCCTACATTACAGAAATCAGATGCAGTTTTTAATACAGAATAAAGAAGATAGCAAGCTATCCATTTCTTTGTTGTATGAATAGAGATGTATTATTCATTGACTCGTGTTCACTTCTTTTCCTTTGGTCCCTATTTTCATTTGATCCTGTACTTATATTAGGATTTGCTATATATTATAAATAATTGATACTTCACTGTTGTAGTAGTACCCAAAAACCCCAGACTAAGCTACTATGCTATATTCTGGTCCTGTGACCAAGGATTTGTTATAGCAAGCTTGATTTTGAATATGCTTTTTTTGTCTTACTTGACTCTCTGCTTGCTGTAAAGCTGTAAACTGTGATCATTATGGAAGGGTACTTTCTGAGACCACATAGAGCTTACGATGGAGATGGGAGAAGAGTTGTAGATGAGGCGACAACGTGATCTGAGAATGAAACAAGGACTAAAAAAAAGCCCTTTACTCAATTATCGCTGACTAGCCCAGGCAATTGCCAGATTCTGGTTTCAGTTATCATTGACCAGAAAGAGAAGTGAAATGTGTTTCATAGACTAAGTCTATCAAGAGGATTTGTGGTGCCACCATGTAGAACAGCAAGCATCTTGCTACAATACTGTGGACATGTGACACAGTTAGGAGCCTTCCAGGCCAGCAAGACACACTGACTATTATCTAAGTCCGTTTTTGGCAGCAGTGGTTGATGAAGAATTGAATAAGGATGCATATTTTTGTACGTCTCTTCATTCTAGTTCATCTCACCCCAGGACACCGTATCCATGAGGATTTGCATGTTCATAGAAATTTGGAGGAGGCTAAGGGCTTCCTGTAAACACTGACAGTGCCTCAACTGCACAATGGCATAGACACAGGTAGCAATTACCTGTTTGCGATGCTGTTTCACTGTGGTCACGATGTGAAGTAGGGTAACTTGCTGGTTTTTAAAGAAAGTGAAAGAAGATGTGGACTATTTTCTCAATAATTTTAGGCAACTTGTTGCTTAGAATGAATGGAATCAGGGATAGTTATTGCAGTGTCTGATGATGAGTCTGGACAGTCCAATGTTTGACGTCCTATACCAATTGGATGAGAAGCACTTTAATGCACATAATTTCACTCAGATTCAACTCTGTTGGGGACTAAGTGTTTAATAGTGTTTGGAACATGTGCATTCGTGTAATGCATAGGAGATTGCATTCCTTATAATTACTGTAAAATAAAGAATTTATGTTAAATCTGTGTTGACGACTTTTTCTTAGCCCCCCCCCAGTGGTACAGCGGTATTCTGTGGACTTACAACGCTAGAAATTGGGTTTCGATATCCGTAATGGGCAGAGCACAGATATCCCATTGTGTAACTTTGTGCTTAACTACAAACAAAGAAACTTTTTCTTAGAAAGGGTTATGTTGTGACCTAGTTGAGCATTTAAACGTAACCTTACAATGCTAGCTGATCGTCTGCTTCATCTCTGGTTGAATTCACCTGGCATTTTCAACCTTTGATTTTGATATATAAAACTGTGAATATTGGACAGTGACTATCTTACTCTTAACTGTGATATTCCAGTGGTTTGACTACACAATTCTTGAAAAATGAAGGGTAATATCTAGCTTATCATTGTACTTCACTAGTTCGCTAATCCTTTCATCACTACACACACCTCGATAGTATAGATGGAAGCAATGCAGATAGACTCTGTGCAAGTGACACTGATGGAAGTATGCCAGCCAATGTAAGACTGAGGCAACAACTACAATGTCAGTAATCACAGACACGACTTCCACACCGACCTCCTCCTCCTAGCCATATGGATCGTGTGCCATGAAAGGATTCTTCACTGGCTTTTAAGCTATAGTCTACAAATGTTTAGTGGAGGAGTGCTCCACAGTAGTGTCGCTAGTGTCGTATAGGATGGGTATTAATCTACATGTCCAGCAATATCACAAATCAGTAATCCAAAGAAGGTGCTCCCAGTGATAAGAAACAAAGAAGTGGCCACCTCTTGTCAGGTGATCAAGAAAGTATCACCTTCTGGAGTGATTGTTTGTTTGTTTATTTAAGTTATGCACAAAGCTACACAATGGGCTATCTGTGCTCTGCCCACCACGGGTATCGAAACCCGGTTTCTAGCGTTGTAAGTCCGCAGACATACCGCTGTGCCACTGGGGGACTTCTGGTGTGAAAGTCATAAAGTAAACCCCAAGACTTCCAACAATTGGTTGCTGAAAACTTCATAGAACTTCAGGTAAACAGAGGTTTGTGCACTGTGCCATAGAGATCGTAATTGGTAGTAACACCAGAAAAGTAACAAAAACCAGAAACTTGTGAAACAAAGTTGTAATCTTCAGGATGAGGTTGCTTACTTAAAGACATGCAGAAGACACCTTTCATTCCCTAGTCCCTGGGAGTTTTGTGTACACTTTGAAAGTTTGTATAAACATTGTGTGTAACTTTACAGGTACCTTTGCATTTTCTTTTATTCAATTTTAGGTTACATTTATTTTGTCTTATAATTTCAAATTCTATGTTCAATTGTGTAATTTTATTCTGTTTATCAGGAGTTATTTTTGCGATGTAGCCAAACTTCACTTACTCTGCACTTATATTTATAATGTAACTTAATTTTCTTTGTAACATTATACTGGGTTTGTACTTTATTTATTTCCTGTAATCTTAGGTTATTTAACTTTGGGTTAATAATGTAGTTAATTGTGTATCATGTCCAATTATATCGTTTTGTACTTTTATCACTAGTTTTATCGTTTTGCAATTTTATTACCAGTTTTATTAAAATGTCTGCTGTGTTTTGCAGATACTTGATACTTACCTGTTGCATCTGAATACCACAACATATTAAAGAGTCTTTGCTAGTATATCTTGCGTATGTTGATCAAAGTAATTTCAGTATTACTATTAGCCTCATCCACTGAATTAGTAGTTAAAACTGTGATAAAGAAACGACCATCCTATTGAAAACTTAAATGTGAAATTATCAATAAGTGCCCTCTGTTTCACCATAAATAGAACTTATATTGCTATAATCCATTTAGCGGGCTTTTTTTCTGGTGCAGTATTATTTACAGTGCTGTTATATAAACAGAATTTTAAAACTTTTATGTGCGAAAAGTTGGCGCCAGACGGAAAATATACCTTTAGCATCACTAAAGCTATCTAAAAATCACATATTAATCCGTAACAATAATAGCATCTTCTATTGTCAAACAAATAACAATGTTCATTATAAAGCAAATTGTGTTCTCAACATCTTTTTTTGATGTTTTGCTTTTCACTGGCACCGTCAAAGGGATTCAAGTGACATTTTATTTTCCAAATCAATATCACAATTTAACAATTACACGAACAAGAAACATTACAACGAATTTAGAACATATAGATGTCAAGTTCTTTAAAGTTATTGAGATTAAACTGAATACCGGATCATTTTAGGTGAGTATATTTCAATTACTCTGTTTTGTACATGATAATATTTCACCTGAAAACAGTGCCCTCAGAAGTACATAGATATTGTGATGGCGAATTACATTTCTTAAGATTTATTGTCTATAAATATTTAAAAATCAGGCCAATGCCATTAATAATAATAACGTAATTATCTTTTTTCAGTGTATATTATATATATACACATACACTGAGAGACGAAGGGAATGTAATCCTTACACTTATTACGTGATATGAAGAAGGATGTTAATGTGATTTTTTTTTGTATATGTCTGATTGCGTTTTCCTTTTGATTGTTTTCTGCTCATAATTTGTCAAGTTTGTTCTCTTTTTTAGCTTTTTTATTATATTTTATTTTTTGCTAACCGAATAAAACAAGTGATACTGCAGAAGCTGTGAACTTTTCATTCTATGTGCACAAGGGCAACTAAGCTTCATAAAGTTTATAAAGTCATGTCAGATTTGTTAAAACGTGTTTCATTGACAGAATTATTAACAATTAAAAGAAGGCAGCGAAACCCAAAACGTGCTTTTGTTAGCTATAAAAGCATGCCATAAAATCTGCTAAAATTGATAAGCTTAATAAGCTCACCTGATTGAAGTTGTCAGGCCGATATTGAGTTTCTTCATACACAGTAGAGGGCGCTTTGATGTGCTGATCAGAACACTGAGTCTCGGGTAGTTCCGATGATATTATGTGAGTATCGTCTTCAAGCAAAGGCTCTTCTAAAGACCTGTAAATGAAACAAAAATAATTATTGAAAAGTTGTCTACAAAATTAATGTTACACTTTTCCAACCCAAACCATTGACTCTTCTGATTATACAATACATAAACCTTTCGTTCAAAACACATATATGAGAGAAATTTAATTCTAAATCAAAGGACGAAGCAATTAATTAATTTGCTTTATGCATTGCATAAAATTATGTCTAATGACTTACAATGCAAACTTAAAATCTGTTGAAGCATGAAGTTTATAAACTAATACATGTATGGGTATTTGAGAAACGGCTTTTCTCGGCCACAATGATGAGTACAGTGACGTCAATATCATCATTATTATATGCAAAGATTAGAATAACATTTCCAGTTGCATACGTGAAGATTTCTCCAAAAAGATAATGAAAACAAGCCACAGTTTAAATATACACCAATTTGTATATGTTTCTTACAAGTATGTTAACTAAACTTTGTGTCATAATCCCCACTGCCATCAAGTAGTGCTTCCACTGGTCTTGTAATTGGTAGTGCACTATGATTTGTAAGTCACAAAATATTTCATTGTTATTGTTTGTTTTATTTTTACATATTAAAAACCTAACACTTATTTACGATGATTTTAGTAAACTACTACATACAGAAATTCGCATTAAATAGTAGAAAATGGTTAACTTTCCTTATGCTAAAAGAGGGTGTTTTGTAAAATCGAAAATTGGATTAAAGTAAGCATTTTTTTTTCTCACCTGCTTAAGTCCAGGCTTCGTGACGAAAGCTTAACTTTGTGGTCCTCCGAAGGTGAAGGGGTACACTGTAAACTGACAGCTTTTCTAAAAGGTCTACTTTTTACCCGATCTAAAGCAAGTCGACTTTGAAGAGAACTTGGTCTAGGTAACGACTGAGGAAGTGCCATTTCTGTAGCAGACCGAGTAGCAGTGTCGCCATCTGTTGGTAACACGGCGGAAGAAACAGTAGAAAGTTCGACGAGCTGTGACAAATGTTGCATTATTATATGTAAATCCGTGGTGACGCGAGCTTCTAGATTTTGAACTTGCCTACATTGCGTAAAAGAAAAAAATGTTAGCCATTATTATAGATATTACAAACGTTATGTAAATAACTCAATAAAAAGTTACAAAACGGATATGCTCAAACATATGGACTTACGCTGAAAAAAGTAGATAAGAATCAACTGGAGTCATGAACTTACATAACAATGGAGATATGTTTTAGTAATTTCTTACCGGCACATTAACATTTTATAATTTTATTTCGATTTGCTTTAAATAATCTGTTACATTTTTAAATGCTTATTAAAAACCTGCATATTTTAAAATTTGCCAATGAATCAATAGTATTTGTTTTAAAGTAATAAGTAAAAAATAGAGAAAAAAATAGGCCAGTGTGATATGCCTTTATAGAAACATCTTGTGTATCATTTCGCAGAAAATATGTCATTTGTTCTTCAATAATCAGTTTTTAACCATTAAACGCAATATGTACAAACACTCCTGGGTAATTTGCAATAAAGTATAAATGCACGCTAGCGGAACAATACCAGCTCTATAAGGATACTAATTTCGACATTTCGAATGTCCACTTTAGTCCAACGTTGTGAAATGTTGAAACTAGTATCCATACAAATTTAAACTTTATTGTAAACTAGCTGGAGTACCCGTCCCCTGGAGAAGTTATGTATTATAATGATTAATGAAAGGATATCTTAGGATATGAAAAGTTGCTTCCCTTATATGCAATTGTAAAAAAAACGCCCATAAAATCTGCAAAACCCGAAAAGTGAAACCGCAACTTTGCATGTTTCTCCGCATTGGTCCAACAAACCTTCATGCCAAATTTGGTGAAGATCCGTCAACAGGGGGCGAAGTAGTGGTAAAAAACGCCCAATATACGCGCAAAACGTAAAACTGAAAATTTGTATGTATCCTTGTATGGACCTAATGAATCTCCAAACCAATTTTGGTGAAGATCCATCTACACCCTGCGAAGTAGTTACATGGATATGCAACAGACAACAGTACTATTATATCTATATAGATTACTTTACACGGTATTGTGTATTTATCTTTTATTATACTGAAGGATAAATTTATATAATATATAAATAAGTTAGACTAGCTAGTGACAATATCTTGGATAGTCCAAAAAATGTTGAAAATTTTAATTGGTTATATGTATTTGAACTGTTTTGTAGTTTAAAATCGTTTTAGTGCAAATAATTTTACAAGAAAACAAAATTTTTCAATACAGTTAAACGTATACGGAAATGATAATTAGTTTACTACAGTGATAAAGTCTAATTTATGTTAGTTTATTATAGAAATAAATTCTAATTTATGTTAGTTTACTACAGTGATAAAGTCTAATTTATGTTAGTTTATTATAGAAATAAATTCTAATTTATGTTAGTTTACTACAGTGATAAAGTCTAATTTATGTTAGTTTATTAAAGAAATAAATTCTAATTTATGTTAGTTTACTACAGTGATAAAGTCTAATTTATACATGTGAAAAAAAAACTTTTCAAAAAGAAGTAAGTGTAGGGATGACTAAAATCAATCCTTCCAAAAGAATGCAGTTAAGATGGTAGGGATGACGCAAGAAGAAGAAATACAACAAACAGACAAAAATTTAATTATTTCTGATAAGTCAAATATTGTAATAAACTAACATAAATTAGACCTTACCATTGTAATAAACTAACATAAATTAGACTTTACCATTGTAATAAACTAACATAAATTAGACTTTACCATTGTAATAAACTAACATAAATTAGAATTTATTTCTTTAATAAA